>NC_044981.1:107996910-108065917 GCF_008728515.1 Papio anubis | reverse complement strand
CTGTAGTCCCAGCTACTCGGGAGGCTGAGGCAGGAGAATGGCGTAAACCCGGGAGGCGGAGCTTGCAGTGAGCAGAGATCCGGCCACTGCACTCCAGCCTGGGTGACAGAGCGAGACTCCGTCTCAAAAAAAAAAAAAATACATATATATATATATTTTTTTTTGAAAAAAATATTATTAGTTCAAAAGCTAGTATTACTGTAACTTTGGTTTGCAATTTCACACTTCATTTTCTATATAATTTAAGAAAATAATGCATTTAAAGTATTCATGATAAAAGCATTCAACAAACTAGGAATATAAGAACATCAACTCAGCTGGGTGGGGTGGCTGGTGCCTGTAATTCCAGCACTTTAGGAGACCTAGGCAGACAGATCACCTGAGGTCAGGAGTTCGAGACCAGCCTTGCCAACGGTGAAACCCCGTCTCTACTAAAAAGTACAAAAAACTAGCCGGGCGAGGTGGTGAGCGCCTGTAGTCCCAGCTACTCGGGAGGCTGAGGCAGGAGAATGGCGTAAACCCGGGAGGTGGAGCTTGCAGTGAGCCAAGATCCGGCCACTGCACTCCAGCCTGGGCGACAGAGCAAGACTCCGTTTCAAAAAAAAAAAAAAAAAAAAAAAAGAATACTCTCACATGTTGGGATATCAAAATGTTACAGGATCTTTGGGTTGTTGCTCTTCTGGCCAGAAACTTCTGTGGCCGGTGGCACTTTTGCCCAAGTTCTTGTCCCGCATCCAGGAATAATGAGGTACACAGACAAGTAGAAGGGAGCAAGATGAAGAGGAGCTTTATTGAGTGTTAGAACAGCTCAGAGAAGACCCATAGTGGGTAGTTCCTCTCCACAGGCAGGTCGTCCCATGGAGTGTTCAGCTTTCAGCAGGGAGGAGGCCCTCAAGTGGGTCACTCCTCTCTGTAGCTGGTAGTCCCAATGTCTCTGCAGGTCCTGAAGCTCTCAGCAGAGCATAGCTACTCCCTGCAACTGGTTGTCGGGATATCTGCTCAGCTCTGGCTCATCTTCGCGCTTTTACGGCCTCAGAGGTGAGGAAATGCACACAGATTGGTCCATGGGTGGCCATGGGAGGGCCCAGAAAAGGCACCACAAGTTCCCACTCCAGTTGGTGAGACTGGCAGCCTGGCCCCCAGTCTTCAGGCCCTCCCCAGCCTGAAGGTGGGCCTCACCAGGGACCTCCCCCTTCTGCCCTGGAATCTGTCTGCCTCCTGCTGCTGTTCATGCTGCCTGGGCTTGTGGGGACTTTGCTCCCATCAGAGCGGGCACTGACGGCAGGGAGAAACCAGGCAGCAAGAGCAGGCACCCCTGAGCCTGCAAGGACAGCAGGGGCCTTCTCAGGCCCCCAAGAGTGCAGTGATGCCTGAGTCTGGGGGTCCTGTCTACTCTTTGGAGTAGGAGGCCTGGGTCTGCAGCTACAGTTTGGGTGGCTGTAGCTGAACCCGGGAGGGCAGGGCTCCTGCCTGCTCCTGGCCCCCCAAGAGCACAGGGAGACTCAGATCTGTAGGTACAGCTTGGGTGGCTGCAGCCCTGCTCAGGAGGGCAGGGGTTCTGCCTGCTCCACTGTGGTTTGGGTGGCTGCAGCAGCACCCAGGGAGCTCCATCTCAACTCAGAGTCTTTCTTTTGTATGCACTTTACCTGCTTAATTCCTAACTATCCCTTAAGTCCTCTCTGTCCACACCTATTGCCATCATCCTAGTCCAAGCCATCAGCACCTCCCTCTTGGACCACTGCAAGAATATCCTAGCTGATGTCCCAGCCTTCTCTCAGGCCCAGTGATTTTTTTTCAGTGCACATCTGACTATTTACCTCTTTCCTTAAATCCCTACAATGGTCATTTGTCGTTAAATAAAGATCAAAATTGTGAAAACCTCTTACAAGTGAGGCTTTGCACCATCTGACCACTACCTCATCTCCAGCCCTTCCTTGGGGTGTTTCCATATCTGTTTCTCTCCATCTCCCTTACTCAATGTCTTTTTTTTTTTTTTTAAGCCCTCAAACACATTTATTTCCATTTCAGGGGCTTGGTGCATGCTTTTTCTCAACAGTCCCCACCTAGGATGGCTTATACCATCTAATTTTCCCAACTCTCTGACAGAAGGTCACTTCATCAAGAAAACCTTCCCTGATCCTTAGGAGAGATCAATCACCTTTTATAGCCTCTCACATTACCTTATTTTTTATTCATAGAAGTTTTCATCATTGTAGTGAATGATTAATTTTGCAATTGGTTCTTTAACATCTGACTCTCCAGTATAATATACCCTACCTGAAGGCAGCCACTGTGTCTTGCCTTGTTCACTTATTTGCTGCTGTGTTCCCAGTCTCTGTATACAGGGGACTGTATATGTCATGCTCTGTATACGTAGTTAAATATATATTTGTTGAGTAAATGAATTAAATATACAAGCAATAAAACCACTCACTATAGATGAGTTTCCATAAAGGAAATTTGTGAATTCCAAATTTTTGTTTTGTAAAATATTGGCATCATGAATATCCCATTAGAAGTCTCCTTCCCAATCTGCAGGATATGGAAATGAGATGGTGTTGATGTCATACCTCCTTTGGTCAAAGAGCAAAAGGGCAGAAATAATACGCAGTCACTGGCATGGGTGGTGAAGGTGGGATGGGAGACAGCTAGGGCTGGATGTCCCTTTGTGGAGTCTGTGTATGAGTGTTTCATTCATAATCTTGAAGTTTCAGTACTTTGTTTCTTTTTTTGTGTCTTTATTTTATTTTATTTTTAAATTTTAAATAAAAAAAATTGGGACAGGGTCTGCTTTGTCGCCCAGGCTGGTCTCAAACTCCTGGTTTTAAACAATCCTCTTGCCTTGGCATCCTAAAGCATTGTGATTACATGAGTGAGCAACCATGCCTGACCAGTACTTTGTTTCTTGAAGTAGTTGAAATATATGAAATCTAAATTCCACTAAAATGATTCAAAAATAATTTTGGGCAGAAGAACCACCAAAATAAGCTAAGCTCAACTCTTGGTTCTCCTCTTCCAGACAAAGCCCATGGCCATAACCAAGAAGAATTAGGAAAAGAAATGAGGGCTATGGAGACTCATGTACATACTTTTGATTATTTGGACAATGAGAACTGGTTCAGCTATTAACCAAGACACATGGTGTCCATATGTTGATAAGCTAAATAGGTAGCTCCAAGGTTTTCATGAAAATATGTATATAAAGTACACAATAAAAGCAGATTGTGAAAAAAATAATGCTGGCAAAGGTGTTTTGAATAATTTTTCAGTATTCACAATCGTTTCTGAGAATATCAGTTTAAGCAAAGTGCCTATAAATAAGAATTGAAGGAAGAAATAATGACTATTTGACATGTCTTTAAAATGAATTTCTGAATTACCACAAATTTAAAAATAGATAAGAACCTAATGACAGGGTAACAAAACACTTTTGTATATCAAGAGGTTTCCAGTTCTTTGCTTTCAACAAAATTAAGGAAAAACCTATTTGAATTGTCTATGGATTATGAAAGTAATTGTTCTGATAAATCACCATGTGATATTTGGCATATCCTTGGAAGGAGTTCAAAAAGTGCTCGATTCCTACATATTTACTTATGTGAAAAATATTTCTAAGTGCTTACATACATAAAAACCAATAATAGGATTAAAATGAGTTCTCAACTCTCTCATTGTAGTAATAAATAATGTTCATTCATGTGTCTGTTACATAATTAGGGGGGAATGTCTCATCTGTCTCATTAAGTACTGCATATTCAATAAAAATATTCATCTGTTTTATTCAATCATTATCAGTCAAAATGTGTAGCATATCATATTAATGTTTGTTAAATTATGTATCAATAATAATTGTAATAATAACTCTGAATAAAATTTTTTGGCTTAAATAATTATGTCACCAAAAATGTTTTAAATTAATTTCAATTTAAATATGTATTCTTGGCCAGGTACGGTGGCTCATGACTCTAATCCCAGCACTTTGGAAGGCCAAGGTGGGCAGATAGCTTGAGATCACGAGTTCAAGACCAGCCTGGCCATCATGGTGAAACCCCATCTCTGCAAAAAATACAAAAATTAGCTGGGTGTGGTGGTGCACACTTGTGGTCCTAGCTACCAGGGAGGCTCAGATGGGAGGATGGCTTGAGCCCAAGAGGCTGAGGTTGCAGTGAGTCACTGCAACTCCAGCCTAGGTGACAGAGCCAGACCTTGTTCCCCCACCACACACACACAAAAAAACTATTCTTTTAGCTTAAATGTATGATAGAATTATCAATAAAATATTTTCAGGCATAAAAATATATAATAGGACTTGGCACAATGGCTCACACTTGTAATCTCAGCACTTTGGGATGCTGAGGTAGGAGGATCACTTGAGGTCAGGAGTTCAAGAGCAGTCTGGGTAACATAGCAAGACCCTATCTCTACAAAAAAAAAAAAAAAAAAAAAAAAAAAAAAAACAAGAAAAATCAGCCAGATATGGTGGCAGGCATATGTAGTTGGGAGATTGAGGCAGGAGTATCCCTCCCACCCAGGAGGTCAAGGTTGCTATGATTGTGCCACTGCACTCCAGCCTGGGTGACCGAGTGGGATCCTGTCTCTTAAAGAAAAAAAAAAAAATCACGTAATAGGATAAAAATCCATATGATAGTGGAATGAAAATATGAGTTTCAGGAGAAAAGAAAACAATGTAAAATTTACAAGTCCTAAAGATTACTTTAAAAAAAATTATGGGATATACCAACTCTTTATGATACCTATATTGCATAGGTTACTTTTATACAGAAGTGTAACCTTTTTTATCATCAATATTTACAATATGCCAGAAAACACATCTTTTCAACTACATGTATGACAAAAACTTTAGGTGACAATTTGAAGTATAAGGGGCTACATGAGGCTCCCAAGTTCTTTTATGAGTACACAACCAAAAATATATGCTTAAAACTAGGCCGGGTTCAGTGGCTTACATCTGTAATCCCAGCAGTTTGGAAGACTAAGATGGAAGGATAACTTAAGACCAGAAATATGAGACAAGCCTGGGCAACATAGTAAAACCCTCATTTTTACAAAAAAAGTTTAAAAAATTAGCAGGGTATGGTGACGTGCACCTGTAGTCCCAGCTACTCAGGAGGCTAAGGTGGGAGGATTGCTTGAGCCCAGGAGTTCAAGTCTGCAATGAGCTTTGATTATGCTATTGCACTCCATCCTGAACAACAGAATGAGACTCTGTCTCTAAAAGAAAACTACTGCACTAAAGTACGTAGATTAGAGTCAAGCAGCTTTAAGTTCAAATCCCAACTCTGCCACTTGTTAAATGTGAAAACTTATGGAAATTGCTTAATGCTCTAACAAATGCCTCCTCTTTGAATAATAATAACCAACTCATAAGGTGTTTGTGAGAATTAAACGAGATATCATATGGGAAGCACACACAGGGCACAGTGCATGCTTAGTAAGTGGTAGCAATTACCTAGAATGGGAGCCATTACCTAGAAGTAGCTTCATTATACAAAACTATTCTTCCTGATGGAATTAGTATACAACTAAAGGGATTGAACAAGTGTGATAACAGGTTTCATAAAATAAAATAGCTTTCACACTTCAAGGTTGGTTAAACTCCCTAGCCAACTCACCAATGACATTTCTGGTGCTTTGTTTCAGAGTTTAAGGGAATGGTTATCTCAATCATATTTAAAACAGTTATCTTCTTTAAAGAACAATTTTTCAACATACTACAACATGAAACATAGCCAAACAATGAAATCATTAATTGTTTCAGTTGGTTAAATGAAATATAATGCATTCCTGATAAACTCTGCAACTGAAAACTGGAAAGTATGTTTTGTTAGCAAATGAGTAATAAAGTCAATTTCAAAGAAGAGATTTTCCTTCACATATATTAATAAAAAATCATTCCATTTTGTTTCAATCACAAATTGCATGCTTCCTAAACCAAGTATGTTCTAGCAATTTTAGAAATTGTTTAGTAAGTTATTTAAGATAGAAATATGGACTCTCATCCTATGTTATTTTAAACCCAGAAAATAAACCAAGAATATCAATCTGCAACAAATGAACTATTTATAAAGAAGGCTAGCATAATTAGTATTTTCTTAAGAATCAAGAAAAAAATTCCACTAAGGGAATTTATTGATTCAACTGATGCAAAAGTAACTGTCTTGGTTATTCCCTAGACTCTTATCATCTATACACTATCATCTTTGGAATCATGCAGCAAAATAAGTACCATGCCTAATGTTTTACATGTTTTTAAAAAGAAGATAATTTATCGTGATTTAGAGACGATTTTCCAGTTGAAATAACATAGGAGTTAGGTTGATTCTCTTTCTCACGGAGCCTTAAGTGAAAACAAAACAGGTCTGAACTAAAATTTTTAAAACCCACAGATTAATTTATCCTTTAAAATTATAGTGCTAGCATTTGCAAGACATCACAGCAGCAAATGCATTTATACGAAGTTCACAAACACAGGCAAACAATGTGCATTATTCTTAATCCAGAAGCCAGAGCTAAGAGGAAACAAAAAATGCTTGTTATCGTCGTGGCAGAAGTCTTGATCATCGACAAGCAGGTAATCCATGTGGCAGCAAACGTCCACACTCTACTGGAGACAAGCACTGTTTGTAAGCGAGCATGTTCTGTTAAACGGTAGCCCATCACAGCAATGCCATGGAAAACAGAAGAGGATATTCATCTTTGCTCACATATAAAAGCAAAGGACATGAGATAATCCATTCATTTCGCCAATTAATAGGAGACTTCACTTGTCAAGGCAAAGCAAGAGAGAAGGAAACAAATGCAAGATGACTTCCCTACCAGCCTGTGTACAGTGACATATGGGGCAGGGGTGGTTTGGGGTTGTGACTTTGTTCAGGAACTTTATGAAGGAGAAAATAGCTTCATCCAAATTATTTTACGCTTCTTTCTTTCTCTCCCTCTCTCTCTCTCTCTCTCCTTTTCTCCCTCCCTCCCTCTCTCTCTTTTTTTTTTTTTTTTTTTTTTGAGAGGGAGTCTCGCTCTGTTGCCCAGGCTGGAGCGCAGTAGCACGATGTCGGCTCACTGCAAGCTCCACCTCCCGGGTTCATGCCATTCTCCTGCCTCAGCCTCCCGAGTAGCTGGGACTACAGGTGCCACCACCATGCCCCGCGAATTTTTTGTATTTTTAGTACAGACGGGGTTTCACCATGTTAGCCAGGATGGTCTCGATTTCCTGACCTCGTGATCCGACCGCCTCAGCCTCCCAAAGTGCTGGGATTACAGGCGTGAGCCACCGCGCCCGGCTGCTTTTTTCTTTTTAACTTAAGCTCAAAGTGTCATTCTGATTCCAATCCGTTTTCTACTTGCTATAGAATATTCTCATTCTTTCTCTTTCATGTATATTCCCTTTTTTATTGTTGTCTTTTCCGCTCATTTCATTGCATTTCTTTTCTGCCTTCTCTCCACTTTGATGATGAATTGACAGATGGTTTTAAGAACCACAGCTTTTTTCAAACAGAAAAACTATGATGCTTAAAATTACTTTATTTTTGACACCATAAAAATACTGCAATCCATCATCTGCGGAGACTGGCAGGCCTCTTCCCTGCTTTCGCTTCACGAATTCCCACATAAGCTGTCAGCCCTGACAATCAAGGCTCAGACACACAAAATCCACAAAGCCAAGGGCGATAAAAGACTTTCTTTCAGCCAATAATGTCAATCTGCCCTCTCAGTGGACCATTTTACCATAACAAACAGGTGGGAAACCACAAGAGCTCTCAAACGATTTGCCTCTTTTACATCCCGAAGGGCCTACCAAATGCCAATGGCTATTGGCCATGCCCCTCTTGGAGGTACAAAGCTCCCCTGAGTTGCTGAACTACAGGGGTCTCTTGTCCTTCTGTGGGCCTCCTGAACCTGAAACTTCTAAAATGTGGTCTGCACCTGCAGGGGCCATTAGGCTGGGGCAAGCAGAGACCTGCCGTGGGCTACACCCTGGCCGATCCTCTTCAGGGCACCCAGAGCCCAGCCCTAGCCCACATGCACCCTGTGTTGACTGCACCCAATCAAGGTTCCCTTCACTAAACCATGGGGTAGACCAGAGGCCCTGAAAAGCACTGGCACTTGTGTCTACAGAGTTGGGTTCGTTCTGTGGTTGTCTTAAGTTCCATGACACCTGCCTGGAGAGCAGTTGTTGTCACTGGTTCTCCAAAACAGGGATAGATGTTCAATGATTCCAATTATTTATATAGGCAGGGGTACCACAACGCATATTTGAACCTACCCCTCAAAGACACACAAACATACACACCCTAGGGGCAGCTCTTGTTCAGTTTTATCAGTGCAGATAAAACACACCATCACACCTGCTTCTCCTACGCCAGCTCCAGATCCAAGGAACCTCTAGGAGCCAGTCACTCTAGGATCCAAGCTAGCTGTATGCTGAGGTGTGATTCTCAGGGATTGTGACTGAAACTCCAGGAGCCACCTCAAAAGTTTGTACTGTCCTCAAGCTGCTACATCATAGGAGAAAAGGGGCACCAGCTCCCTAATAAGGACACAGGAAGCATTGGTAGCTCCTAGATAAGGTATCAATTATGAGGCCCACTGCAATCTACCATAGTCTGTTCCATGACACAGCCTGGTTCCTTCCAGGTCCCTACTAGGGCATCCCCCAAATAATACCCACAATTCCTAGTTTGCTTCACTCCAGCCTGTGAGGCAAGAGCTGACACAGTGCTCTAGGATGAGCCAGCTAGGAATAGCAAGTGATGGCCCTTACCTTTCTGCAATTTGCATCTCTCCATTTCTCCACGTGAATACTAGTTACATTTTCTGTCTGCAGAAGATGAAATGTTTTTCTACTTGGTGAAATTCAGACAGTGTACATGGCTCTGAGGCAGCCAGTCACTTTATTTCTGCTTTGCCAAACTATTCCATTCAATGCCCTTTACACCAAAGTGAGCAGCTATACCCCATACAGCAGGGAACTCTGCAACTGAACATTCACTGGCTAGAAGGCAGCCAAGAAAAAAAAAATGATTATAAAAGCTGTCAGCCGCTTGCACCCATTGCTCTAGAGTTGGAGCCAAATCCTCTTCTGTCTGGCTAGATCTTTCCTTAAGAAATATCACTTTAGGGGTTGGACGCGGTGACTCACACCTGTAATCCTAGCGCTTTGGGAGGCCAAGGCGGGTGGATCACTTGAGGTCAGGAGTTTGAAACCAGCCTGACCAACATGGTGAAACCCCGTCTCTACTAAAAATACCAAAAAATTTAGCTGGGTGTGGTGGCAGGTGCCTGTAATCCCAGCTACCCAGGAGGCTGAGGCAGGAGAATCGCTTGAACCTGGGAGTCGGAGGTTGCAGTAAGCCAAGATTGTGCTACTGCACTCCAGCCTGGGCAACAGAGACTCCATCTCAGAAGAAAAGAAAGAAAGAGAGAAAGAGAGAGAGAGAGAAAAGGAAAGAAAGAGAGAGAGAGGAAGGAAGGAAGGAAGGAAGGAAGGAAGGAAGGAAGGAAGGAAGGAAAGAAAGAAGGAAGGAAGGAAGGAGAAAAGGAGCAGGGGAGAGAGGAAGGAAGGAAGGGAAAAGAAAAAAGAAAAGAAAAGAAAAAAAAGGGGAGGGAGGGAAAGAGGGAGGGAAGGAGGGAGGGAGGGAGGAAGGAAGGAAGGAAAAGAAGGAGGGAGGGAAGAAAAGAAAAGAAAAGATCATTTTTAGGGGCCTTGTAATTTTGCAAAGGTTGTGCCCAAGGGTTACCAGACAAGAGAGACCATAAGGAGTTAAAATACTATATATATCATGGTAAGGGCTGCTTTACCCAGAATAGGGTGACTTTTCTTGGAGGCTCTTATAATGATATTTGGCAGAACTATTGCAAACTGTTTTCAGTCTTCACAGCAACGCTGTAAAGTAACTTACACTTTTACACATGAAGAAACTAATATACAGAGAGGGTAGACTGACTAGTTTACACAACTAGCAAGTTAAAGCCAAATTTAAATTCAGATTTTCAAACTCCAGGTCCAGGGCCCTGTGGTCATCAGCAGTGCTGTCTCAGAATAATCTTTGCCTTTTCAAATTCTCCTTAGAAGCAGGCTTTTTTTTTTTTTTTTTTTTTTTCAAACAGTAGATCTCATTACATTCTTAGAGAATGAATGAATCTAATAATTCTTACAGACATTGAAGGCAAGACATGCAGTGGGCACGTAATAAATATCCGTTTACTTACACTGGCCCTGTCTCAACTTTAGGACAAGTTAGAATGAGTAAGCTATTTACCAAATTTAGACAATTCAGGGGGACCTAAGGTGGCTAGCAGTGATAATGTGGTTGCCCAAAGGGCTACTCGCGGGATCACAGATCAGCTGCCACTGTGTGGTCTGGAAGGGTCTGATCAGCAGGCAATACAGCTCTCAGAAACAGACACTGACGAGCTGCACGGAGCTCGTTTGGGAATTGTGCATCCTAGGTGAGGCTTCATTCAGAAATTATGAAGGGCTCACATTCTGGTCAGAATCCCACATAGGCAGGCTATGAATTGAAGGCTTAAACCATATCATGCTGGTAACCACACAGGCACAAGGACCTCAATTTTGCATCTGCTGAAAAATCTAGGTTAGCATCTCCAAAACATCTAAAGCAAGAACGAGAGAAGTCACTAAAAGACACCTATTCATTCCTTAGGAAGGACTGAAATTAAAGTCATTCTTAAATACCCACCAAACCAAATTGAAATATTTGTTGACACAATCCACATAAGTGAATGCCTTCAGGAATAGATTCGCTTTCTCTGAAATCATAACATGTATGCAAAGAGACACCTAGTGGAAAAATACCTAAGTACAATATTTACCTTAAGACAAAAGATTAAATTGTCCCGACTCCCTAATTTGACATTCTTTCTATTTAAATAGCGCATTTTTAAAAATCACTAGAATCATAAACTCAGAAATCTAAGTTTTCAAAAAGAAAATTTTCTATTTGTTTCTCCAGGAAGCATTGGCTCTTTTATTGGTTGTTGTTGTTGTTGTTAATTAGACTATCTTACTGTATAAAGTACTGCGAAGTAATACAAAAATTACAGAGCAGACTGTAACTAGCCAGTCACTTCACCTTTCTCTGAACACGTGTGGGCTTATTTTTTGTTTCCATCCCTTTATAGACTTTGCCTGTGAGATTTTCCGCTTGTCTTCGGGTTGCTTTTTTCTTGCTTTTAATTAAGTAAAGTCAAAGACTTTTTTTTCCAGCCAGCTTCCTGTGGTCCGCCCAGCTTCCTGTGGTCCACCCACTCTCGTCTCTACATGCTCACTTTCTCACTCGCACCTCACCTACACGCTGTACTGCGCCCACCTCCTCACCTTCCATGCACAGATGCACCTTCCTCTCTCCTTCCTGCCCTAAATACCTTCATTTAACCTCAAAAGTAAAAGTCTGTCATCACAAAATAGAAGGAATCACCTATTTTTTTTCTTTACTCCATAGTACTAAAATTCAGCTATGACAATTGTTTAGATTATTATTTTTAAACTCCTGTGTAGAAAAAAAAAGTTTAGATTGGAAATTGATTTTTAATTTAACAGATATGTTTAATTGCAATTTCTATGACCTCACAGGCTCAACTTCATGGGATTTTACATCTGAAAGAGGAACATGTGCTCTAGCAGAAGCCAGATTGATATTCACCAGGTCCAGGTTCCCTGATGCTGCTATGCTGCAAAGAGCCAAGCCCTGTGGACAGGCCCAGGAGAACGGGATGCCAAGTAGAGAATGGGAATCCAAGAGACGCCAAGGCTCCAGACGTATGGATGCAAAAGTGATCTTGAAAGTAGGGATCCTCCAATCCTAGTCACCCCAGCTAAAGTCACAGGGGTCAAAGATGAACTGCCAAGTCAAGCCAAACCCTCTCCAAATTCCTGTCATGGTCAAAACAAAAAGGTCCTTACTCTACTGTTTTCAATAAGTAAGAAGGTCCTTATTCCTACATCACGTATTTGATGGTGACATGTTGAAATCTTTTCCTTTGATATTAGCAATAAGCCAAAGATTCTCATTATCACTTAATAACATTGTCTCAAAAGTACTGGAAAACAATGGTAAAAAAAAATTATGATTAAAAGGTAAAAAAATCAAGATTGTCAGTATTTTCAGATGATACAGTTTTACATGCAGGAAGAATCTACACATTAACAATTACAATTAAAAAGTGGGCCAGGTGTGGTGGCTCATGCCTGTAATCCCAGCACTTTGGGAGGCTATGATGTGTGGATCGCTGGAGCTCAGGAGTTTGAGACCAGCCTGGGCAACATGGAGAAACCCTGTCTCTACCAAAAATACAAAAAAAAAAAAAAAAAAAAAAAAGCTGCTCATGGTGGTGTGCACCTGAGGTCCCAGCTACTTCGGAGGCTGGGGTGAGGAGATCCCTTGAACCTGGGGGATGGAGGTTGCAGTGAGCTGAGATCATGCCACCACTCTCCAGCCTGGGTGACAGAGCCAGACCCTGTCTCCAAATTTTAAAAAAGTGGACATAAGAAGATTGCTAGCTACAAAGCCAATATATTAAAATCAGTAACATTTCTACCAGCCACCAACAGTGTGAAGGTAAAATTTCTAAGAAAGTAGCAGTATCATAAAAATTCAAATATGTTAGAATGAATCTAATAAAAAAAGATGTATAAGACTTCAATGAAGAAATCAATTTTTGAAAGAAACTTTCAAAAGGTATAAATAAATGGAAAGATGTGTTCATTCATTGGAAGAGTCAATATTGTGAAGATGACTCTGGCTAGTGCTTTTCCTTTGCCGTTATCTTCATTATTCTGTGGTCATAAGGATATTGTCCTACTTTTCCTTCTACAAATTTTATTGCCTTGTCTTCCTTATTAGATCTACAATATACTTGGAATTGATTTTCTATTATGGTTTCAAATAGGGGTCAAGTTTCATCTTTTAAATTAATAGCCAATTATGTCAGTATCATCTGTTGAAAATACTGTCATTTCCCCCACTGGTTCTAACCATAAAGGAAAAGCTGTAAGTTGAAACATATTAGAATTAAGAATTCCCATTCATCAAAAGACAACCTTAGGGACTGAGAAAACAAGCAAATGAATGAGAAGAAATATGTGCCATACATATAACTTGCATGAGGCCATGCATCCAGAATCTATAAAGAACTCCCATGAATCAATAAGGAACAGGCAGAAAACCTAAGACAAAAATGAGAAAAGACTTACTGGCCTTTGACCAAGGAGGAACATCAATTAGCCAGTATATATAGGAGAGACACTAAACCTCATTAACAATGAGGGAAATGCAAGGCAGAACAGCAATGAAACATAATTAAACAGCCACCAAAACAGTGTAATTTTAAAAGACTGACAGTGCCAAGCGTTGGCAACATTGCAGAACCAGTGAAAACTCAAAATATTGCCAGTGGAAAATTATTTTGGAAAAGTATTTGGTAACACTGGCTAAGGTTAATTATATGCATAGTCTATGCCCACAACCTTTACTCTAAGGTGTACATGCCTCAGATACGTGTGCAAATGTATGCTGAAAATGTGTAACAATGA
Organism: Papio anubis; assembly: GCF_008728515.1. Taxonomy (NCBI): domain Eukaryota; kingdom Metazoa; phylum Chordata; class Mammalia; order Primates; family Cercopithecidae; genus Papio; species Papio anubis. The sequence continues at coordinate 108,052,344 of NC_044981.1, read as the reverse complement.
TTCTATCCAGTTCATTAATAACAACCAGAACAAAAAAACAGGGCTGGGCATGGTGGCTCAGGCCTATAATCCCAGTGCTTTGAGAGGCCAACATGGGAGGATCACTGGAGGCCAGAAGTTCAAGACCAGCCTGGGAAACAAAGTGAAACTCTATGTCTACAAAGAAGTAAATCATTAAAAAAATTGTTTAAAAAAAAAAACAAAAGAACAAAACAAATGTGCATCAATGGGAAAATGAAGAAATTGTGATATAGTCATTACAATGAACTACATAGCAATCAAAAAGAAAAAGACTACTTCTACCCACAGTGACATAACGTTGAGAGAAAGAAGCTAGACACAAAAGAATATAAATGATATGATTCCATTTATATAAAATAATACAGCAGCCAAAACTAGATCATAGCGTTTAGGGAAGTGTACTCGGCTCATAAAATTATAACAAAATGCAACCACAATGACCACAAATGGCAGGAGAGTGGTAATCTTTGAGGAGGAGTCAGGAATTATTTATTAGAAGGGGTACAAGAGGGGATTCGGGATCCCAATGGTATTCTATTTCTTGACTCAAGTGGCAGTTGCAAGAATTAACACTTTATGATAAATCATCTAGCTATTCCATTTTTTTCATGTTTTCCACTGTATGTATGTTATATTTCAAAATAAAAGTCATTTTGAAAAGTGAGAACCAGGCCAGATGCTATGGCTTATACCTGTAATCCTAACACTTTGGGAGGCCAGGGTGGAATGATTGTTTGAGGCCAGGAGTTTGAGACCAGATTGGGCAACATAGTGAGAATCCCCATCTCAACAGAACAATTTAAAAATTAAGTCCAGGTGCAGTGGCTCACGCCTGCAATCCCAGCACTTAGGGAGGCCGAGGCAGGCAGATCACTTGAGGTCAGGAGTTCAAGACCAACCTGGTCAAGATGGTGAAACCCCGTGCCTACTAAAACACACACACACACACACACACACAAAAAAAATTGCCAGGAGTGGTGGTGTACATCTGTAATCCCAGCTACTTGGGAGGCAGAGGCAGGAGAATTGCCTGAACCCGGGAGGTGGAGGTTGCAGTGAGCCGAGATCACAACACTGCACTCCAGCCTGGGTAACACAGCAAGACCCCATCTCTAAAAAAAAATAAATAAATAAATAAAAATTCAAAAAGTAGCCTTGTGTGGTATTGCATGCCTGTAATCCTAGCTCCTTAGGAGGCTGACAAGGGAGGATCACTTGAGCCCAGGAGTTTGAGGTTGCAGTGAGCCATACTGCATTCTAGCCTGGATAGCAATGTGAAAGCTTGTCTCTAAATAAATAAATAAACTCTTGTTGAAGACTTTAGTTTTCCTTGAAGCGAAATGGGCAAGCTTGGCCAGGCATGGTGGTTCAAGCCTGTAAGACCAGCATTTTGGGAGGCCGAGGAGGGTGGATCACCTGAGGTCAGGAGTTCGAGACCAGCCTGGCCAACATGATGAAACCCCATCTCTACTAAAAATACAAAAAATTAGCCAGACGTGGTGGCTCACAACCTGTAATCCCAGCTACTCGGGAGGCTGAGGCAGGAGAATAACCTGAACCCAGAAGGTGGAGGTTGCAATGAGCCGAGATGGCACCATTGCTCTCCAGCCTGGGCAACAAGAGTGAAACTCCATCTCAACAACAACAACACAAAAAAATAGCCTGGCATGCTGGCACTTGTCTGTAATCCTATACTTGGCTGAGGCAGGAGAATAACTTGAACCTGGGAAGCGGAGGTGGCAGTGAGCTGAGATTGTGCCGTTGCACACCAACCTGGGTGACAGAGCAAGACTCTGTCTCAAAATTAAATAAATAAATAAATAAATAAATAAATAAATAAAATGAATGGCTTTGTAGGGTTCTGATCTGACAAACACATTAACAGCTCTGGCTCCAGCACTGAGAACAGACTGAAAGAGAGAAAAGACATAAACAGAGAAACCAATTAAGAGGCTACGGGAATGATCCAGGGAAGAGATTACAATGTCATCTCTTTTGCTGGACCAGAGTGGTAGCAGTAGAAGTGGTAAGAAGTAGATGGATCAAAGTACTTACTCCTCTTTGTCACAGTGACCAATCCAGAAAGGAGTACGTGCATCAAGTCAAGATAATCAGGAAATCCTGTCTGAAATATTGGGAAAGAGATTTGTCCCTTTTTTCTGGGGTGTCAGCCATGAATGCCCTGCAAACCTGGAGTTAGCAGTGGTCACCTTTGTGAAATGGTGGAGAAAAGAGATTGAAAATGAAGCCACAACAGCAGGAAGCAGAACCCAGGAAGAGAGTGGAAAAAATCTTCTATGCTACAAAATAGTCAATCCCACAAATTTTCAAGGATGTACATTTGAGGGCAGGGGGCGGTACCTCATTCCTGTAATCCCAGCACTTTGGGAGGCCGAGGTGGGTGGATCACCTGAGGTCAGGAGTTCGGAACCAGCCTGGTCAACATGGTGAAACCCCGTCTCTACTAAAAATACAAAAAAAAAAAAAATTAGCCAGGCATGCTGGTGCATGCCTGTAATCCCAGCTACTCAGGAGGCTGAGGCAGGAGAATCACTTGAACCTGGGAGGCGGAGGTTGAAATGAGCCGCATTGCACTCCAGCCTGGGGCACAAGAGCAAAACTCCATCTCAAAAACAAAAAACAAAAACAAAAGGCCAGGCATGGGAGCTCACACCTGTAATCCCAGCACTTTGGGTGGCCGAGGCAGGTGGATCACGAGGTCAGGAGATGGAGACCATCTTGGCTAACTCAGTGAAACCCTGTCTCTACTAAAAATACAAAAGTTAGCCAGGCACGGTGGTGGGCACCTGTAATCTCAGCTACTTGGGAGGCTGAGGCAAGAGAATGGTGTGAACCCGGGAGGTGGAGCTTGCAGTGAGCCGACATTGCACCACTGCACTCCAGCCTGGGCGACACAGCAAAACTCCGTTTCAAAAAATACAAACAAATACAATACAATACAATACAATACAATACAATACAATACAATACAATACAATGTAAGTTTGAATATATCTTGTGAAATTTCAGAATTTCAAAGTATACAGAGAATTCTAAAAGTTTACAGACAGAACAAAAATGTTCTATCTCTAAAGAAGCAAGAACAGCATTAGAACTTGCATTTCTCATGCAAGATGAGCTGCTGAAGGACATGGGGACAATACCTTTGAAGTTCTGAGTGAAAATAAATTTGTACATAAAGTTCTATATCCAGCCAAACACACAATCAAGTGTGAGTGCAAAATAAGCATATTTTAGACATGTTTGTTTATTCCTTATGTGCCCTATGTGAAAACATTGCTTGGTAAAATACTTTAATAAACTGACAAAGACATTTAAAAAGAAAAACGTGAGATAGAAGAAGGAAAAGAACATGAGATTAAGATTCAGGGAAAGATGAGCATATAATTAAAAAAAGATGTACACATAAAATACAATCTACTGAAACTACGCAAGTATAGTTTCATATTTCCAGCTTGATATCCCTTAAATTGATTTTGCAATCAATCCTCACACATTTGCAGTTACATTTAATTTCAAGTAATGATTTTGTTGGGAAAAAAGAAAGTACCATTAATAACACCAATGAAGTCTACAAACAGATGAAGGCTAAAATGTAACTAGACATTTTTCCGCTGTTGATGATATCTATGCCTTCACTAATTCCTTCTTCATAATCTTTGTTTCACTTGTTCTCACCTAAACTTAGAAAGTAAAAAATGTGAAGTTAATTTTAAAATATTAAAATAACCCAATTACCTGGCAGAACAGAAGGACTTGTAAGTGTGACTGATTTAGAAAGGAAGGGTGTTGTATAGAGACACTGGATGTGATAACTTTGCAGCACATAAAATCAGATAAGAAATTGCTACTGTGCTCTATGTCTAGTTCTCCTCTTCTTCTTCAGCCCCCAAGAAGACCTCCCAGGCCCATGCAGTTAGGAGAGGCCATGTGAGTTGTTCTGACCAATGGGGACTGGGCAGAGGTGATGTCATCACTTTGTGTCTGGAGAAGAGTATGAGTGCCCCACATCCTCCTGTGTCATGGCCAACTCTGAAGCCACCTATTGACATGATGGTGTTGCAGGATGGTGGAGCTTTCATCAGCCTGAATCCTTGAGTGATTATGTGGAGTAGAGGAGCCCTCCCCTCCTGACTGAACATAGAGTTTGGGTAAGAAATCAGAGTTACAGCCAGGCACAGTGGCTCACGCCTATAATCTCAGCACTTTGGGAGGCCAAGGCGGGTGGACCACAAGGTCAGGAGATCGAGACCATCTTGGCCAACATGGTGAAACCCCGTCTCTACTAAAAATTAGCCAGGCATCGTGGTGTGTGCCTGTAGTCCCAGCTACTCGGGAGACTGAGGCAAAAGAATCACTTGAACCCAGGGGACAGAGGTTGCAGTGAGCCAAGATCGTGCCACTGCACTCCAGCCTGGGTAACAGAGTGAGACTCCGACTCAAAAAAAAAAAAAAAAGAAATCAGAGTTACTTGAGAGTTAATTTCAGCATAACACAGTCTAGTCTAATAAGAGCTCCTGTGCCTCATTAATTATTAACAAAAGTCTTTTCCATATTTCTTCAAGCTCTATTTAAATTTTTTCTGTGTAAACTGACATACACCCAAGGTAGGTAGTTGCCTTTTTTAACAGTTTGGCTGGAATGTGATTTTATTAGGAAAGACATTGATCTCTCTACTGAGGATAATAAACTCAGGGAAAATGAAAATGGCAACAAGAAATCTTTCGCTTGCTGAGAAAACTTGATCTTTTCTTTTCCCTTTTCCTCACTGTCTACCTATAATAAATGCAGAAAATTTTCTGAGGAAATGCCCTATTAATGTGTGGAAATAATCTCAAAAGATTTAGAGATTTTTCAGTTAGTACCTCATCATTCTTGAAATTGGATTCTATGTTTTAGAAAGCTATACCCATATTTTTGAGCTAAAATTTTTAAAAAGCAAAAATATTATTAACCAGGAAAACAATAGCTCCAATGTTAACCTGCCCTCTCAATAATCTGAAAAGCTTACAGATACTGTTTTCAAGAAATAACGTCCATATAAGTATTCTTTTGCCGGTTCTTTTTTTGTAATCTAGCTGCCCACATTCTTGTTCATATTGTTATATTTTGCACACATATGCACAAAAATTATGAGCCTTCAAGAAGAAAATACATGTGGTCATCTATTTCTTCACTGCCAGCATACAAGTTTTTAACACAGAGTTTATTTTAAAATAAGGCAAGAAACCCTTGGAGTCTGAGTTGTTTCTTTATTAAAGGTGTGATACCTGGCCCCACACGTTTCTGTTCTGGAAAAAGTCCATTGACACCTTGAATCACTTGGTAACATAAATGAAAATTAAGCCGTCCCTAGAACATAAGTTTCATAGGCCATAGCAAGTAAAAAATAGTAAGAAAAATATAACCTGATGTTCAAATGCATTCACATAAAACTTCACAATATTTACTGCCCAGCAGGAATATGTCAAAATAATTAGACAAGCATTCTGTACTTAAGAAATCTGTGGAGAACTCAAAATAATTATGGGGCCAAAAATGTAGGCACATGTGAATGAAAACTAAACAGGAACTGTTTGCTCCCACTACACACCCTTGAACTAAGAACTATGTCTATTACATACCAGGACCTGTCGAGGTTGGGGGGCAAGAAGAGGGAGAGCATTAGGAAAAATAACTAATGCCTGTGGGGCTTAAAACCTAGATGACGGGTTGATAGATGCAGCAAACCACCATGGAACATGTATACCCATGTAACAAACCTGCACGTTCTGCACATGTATCCCAGAACTTAAAATAAAATAAAATTTTTTTTAAAAGAACTATGTTGGTAATATATTAGAATGACTAGATAAACAAGATTCCTTTAGTATTACTTAATGACAATATTAAAAGATGAAAACTGTTAACATGCTTTTGCATCAAGTTGGAGGACATTTTATTATCCTAGTAACTGGTTCAAGACTTTCTCTTATGTAAACATTTGACTTTGCTAGAAAAATATCATAAGAAGCCCCTTTGTCATAAAATCTGAAATCCAGCGGTGTTTGGATGTATGTGGAAAGACCCGCAATGAGGCAGGGAGGGGAAGAGGAGAGGTGGAGCCTGGAAAATGGGGAGAGCAGTGTGATGGAAGAAAGGACACCACAAAGTCAACTTCAGTAGAAAGTGGTGAAGAGTCTGAGCTTTGCCTTGATGTTTGCATCAGGTGGAACCAAGGCAGTATATAAGGACACCTGAAGAAGTAAGTTGCTGGGAATAAAGGCCATGGCTGATGACCAGATAATTCATCACCATCTGATATGGTTTGACCCTGTGTCCCTACCCAAATCTCATGTTGAATTATGATCTTCAGTGTTGAAAGAGGGGCCTGGTGGGAGGTGACTGGATCATGGGGGTGGATTTTCTCTTGTTGTTCTCATGACAATGAGTGAGTTCTCATGAGATCTGGTTGTTTAAAAGTGTATAACAGATCGCTTGAGCTCAGGAGTTTGAGGTCAGTCTGGGCAACATAGCAAAGCCCCCTTTCTTTTTTTTTAAATTAAAAAATAAAAATAAATAAAATATAAAAAGTGTGTAGCACTTTCCCCTTCTCTCTCTCTCTCTCTCGTTCTGCTATGTGAAGACTGCCTACTTCCCCTTTGCCTTCCGCCATGATTGTAAGTTTCCTGACACCTCCCCAGCCATGCTTCCTGTACAGCCTGTGGAACAGTGAGCCAATTAAACCTTCTTTCTTTATAAATGTCCCAGTCTCAGGTAGTTCTTTATAGCAGTGTGGGAATGGACTAATATATCGTCATAACTAATATTTATTAAGTGCTTAATTATGCACCAGATATTGTTCTAAGAGCTGTATTCATATTAACTCATTAAATCCTTACATCAGCTATGGGTACTAATACTGTCTCCATTTAACAGATAAGGAAAGTGAAGTGCATACAAGTTAAGCAACTTGCCCAAGGTCATACAGATTGGTGTGTATTTGTGTCACAGATAAGACTCAAACCCCAGAACTCTGAGCTCAGAGCCTCACCTTTGTACCACTGTGCTATCTCTTATTTTATTACAAGAGACTATAAAGTTCATCGAATTCAGTCTTCCAACAAACGCGGTTTCTTATAACAAGCCATGTTCTTACTAGATGGCCACTGTGATGGGAGGTCCCTAATCTGACAGTCAGAAGTGTTATACTGGAAAACATACTTGACAACTTTTGAAGACAGTAAAATGACCCACTTTTGTCAATACCTTAGGGTAATCAGTTTTGTATATCATCAATGAAAAGTATGAGTATAAAAAGCATCACTTGACATTCCTCAACAAAACATCAAATTTTACGGTAAATAAAGCATTCTCTACTGCAGAAGACAATGCAGAAGACAATCTTACTGACTGACTCATGAGTAAATGCGTGTCTTTCATATACATGTTGAAACAACAGAATTTATGTCTTAGAAGACGTCTGAACCACTAAGGTATGCACCAAAGCTAATTTGCATGTCCATCAGTTGGACAACCAGGACAACGGGTTTTAATAACTACAGAGTAAGAAAGAGAAGGGCAATGGTCACCAGAAAGCACAATGGTGACTCATGAGTTATGACTAACAGTGTTTCAAAGACAGTTGCAACATTATTGGAAATGGTAGAAACTACATACTGGGGACAATAGTGATTATTTTCTGGGTCATAGGAAATAATAGCATTTAAGTTACTGCTTAATGACTTAAGCAATTCTGGTAAATTTACCAGAATTTCAATTATATCTATAGAGTCACAAAAAGATGTGTCCTTAATAGATAACTGTGGGCGGCCAGGCACAGTGGCTCACGCCTATAATCCCAGCACTTTGGAAGGCCGAGGCGGGTGAATCATGAAGTCAGGAGATCGAGACCATCCTGGCCAACATGGTGAAACCCCATCTCTACTAAAAATACAAAAAATTAGCCGGGTGTGGTGGCGGGCGTCTGCAGTCTGAGCTACCAGAGAGCCTGAGGCAGGAGAATGGCATGAACCCGGAAGGTGGAGGTCGCAGTGAGCCGAAATCACGCCACTGCACTCCAGCCTGGAGACAGAGCAAGACTCCATCTCAAAAAAAATAAGATAACTGGAAAAGAATACTTCCTTTGAATTCCTCAGCAAGTTTAAAATTGTGTTTCATCTTTGGAAAAAATGAATTAAGGCTTAGTGCAATGGCTCACGCCTATAATCCTAGCTCTTTGGGAGGCTGAGGCAAGAAGATCACTGTAGATCAGGAGTTAGAGATCAGCTTGGGCAACATAACGAGATCCCGTCTTTACAAAAAATTTTAAAAATTAGCTGGGCATGGTGGCATATTTGGGAGGCTGAGGTGAGAGACTCACTTGAACCTGGGAGATCAAGGCTGCAGTGAGCCACGATCATGCCACTACACTCCAGTCTGGGGAACAAAGTGAGACATTGTCTCAAAAACAAACAAACAAGAGTTAAACCAAATAAAAGATGGATGCCTCAGTGAGGAGCTAAGACATATAATTCTTTTAAAATCATTTTATAATAGAAAATCAGAGTAATAATGAGAAGAATACACAGGTATTCAACTCCAGTCCTTCCTAGATCATTAGGAATAAACTTATAAACTTTAGAGGTAGGGACATCTTCATATTGTTTTACTGTTCTACTATAATTATTAAATATAAATATTTAATTGTAATTATTAGTAAATTTGAATCAGTAAGTACTCCATTTCTAGAGCATTCAGTTTATACTTGGGCATTTAAACATGCAATTGCTTGTAAAATAGACTCCTCACATAATTATAGTTCTAAAGTACTTTGATAGTCATGTATATTCCTTACTCTGAGAGAGGCAAAAAAAAAAAAAAGAAGAATCAACCCATAAATAACTAAATAAATTACTTAATTCTCCCACTGAAAAATAATCTTCAGAGGACCAAAGATAGTAATACTATGAACTTCCCTCTGCATAAATCCTAGACTAGGGATAAACATATCCAGGCTACACTAATTTGATTCACAAACTAGAATAACAAAGTGAAACTCAGGCCTTTCAAGCCATAAATATCACTAAAGAGAAAGAATTTGTTGCAAAGAGTTTTCAATTACATACCAAAAAGTTATGAACTTTCTTGGTCCAGTTCTGTTGTCTTTGACCTTTACAGAAAAAAAAAAAGAGAGACAGAAAAAAGTGAGTCATGAGATTTCTGCCTGGACTCACTCACCTGGGAGAAAATCAGAATCCCACCACATCAACCCCAAGAATAAGCAACAGAATAGTAAGTCAATCATCATGATAATGTTAGGGTAGATAGCTAAGCAAACAAACACAAACAGGTCAGGCAATGTTAAACCATCAGGTGATGGTCAGGTAGTTGTTAAACTGGCTCTCTAAAATAATAATTGGTGGCAGCTGGTGCCAGGGACAGGCAGTCTCCCAATAGGTAGGAAACACTTGAAGTTGGCGATCAGCAGCTTCCTGATAAGATCTCAGGAGTTGGCAAGTGGGCCCAAGTATGTGTACTAAGGGGCAAAATGGCAGAGTTTAACTAGTATATGACCTCCCTCTAGGAACACTCGACTGGTAAGGGAAAACTGCCTCAAGTGAGCATGCACACAACTGAGCATGCTCCCCTCCCGAGTGCTGGCAGGCCACTACGCATGCGGAAAGCTAGTCCCAAGGGAAGAATCAGGGGAGGAGAGACAGAAACCCCTGTACCATGCTGATGTATAAAACCCCAAGTCAAAGATCAAACAGGGTACTTGGATCTCTCAAGTTGTCTGCTTGGCACTTTTCCAAATGTCCTTTACTTCTTTTGGTTCGTGCTCTAAAACTTTTTAATAAGCTCTCACTCCTCAAAAACTTGCCTCAGTCTCTCACTCTTAAGTCATGCCCCTCAATCGAATTCTTTCCTTCGAAGAGGGAAGAATCAAGTTGGTGCAGACCTGCACAGATTCACCTCTGCTAACAATAACTTCCCAATGTCTCTCTCAAAAAATGAAAACAAAAGTTTTATCTCATAGGAAAGAAGATCTGGGTAGCAAATTATCACAAAATCATTAAACTGAGATCCTCAAACTTGAATTTTTTCTAAAGAGGACAGTAAAAATAATGCTCTGTCCTTTCGAATACACCCCATGATACATTTTTACTTCACTTTTAAATACCACAAAAGATGTGCACGTGGGTTGAGAACTTCTATCTATTTTCCTGGAATTTTTCCAGTGGGAATATATTTCTTTTTTTTTTTTTTTTTTTTTTTTGAGACAGAGTCTCACTCTGTGGCCCAAGCTGGAATGCAGTGGCACACAATCTCAGCTCACTGTAACCTCCACCTCCCGGGTTCAAGTGATTCTCCTGCCCCAGCCTCCTGAGTAGCTGGGATTACAGGCAAGTGCCACCACGCCCAGCTAATTTTTGTATTTTTAGTAGATACAGGGTTTTGCCATTTTGGTCAGGCTGGTCTTGAACTCCTGACCTTGTGATCTGCCCGCCTCTGGCCTCCCAAAGTGCTGGGATTACAGGCATGAACCACGGCGCCCAGCCAGTGGGAATATGCTTCAAATTAGTAACAATAATCCTGTTCATTGCCTAAAAGCATACATTTATAAAAACACAGATTTTTCTTTTTTAAAATCTATATATCGGCATCTCACAGAAAAATAAAATTGCAGGAAGACATGCTCTGTAATGGACATATTTCAAGATCTGTATTTTAATAACTCAATCTACTTGAGTACTTGGATTTTTTCTTTTTAAATTTTTTTTCCAAAATTGTATTTTGAAAATGTTTAAAACTGTAGAAAGGTTGTAGGAATAGGTAGCAATGAACAACTAGATGGCCTTCACCTTGATTCCCAAATTATGACACTTTTCCACATTTGCTTTATCTCTCTGCATATCTAAATATTTTGCTGAACCATTTGAGTCACTTGTAGACATAAAGATGGTTCAACCCCTATATACTTCAGCATATACCTCCTAAGAGCAATGATCCCACCATAGTTACATAATAATGGTCACACTCAGGAAATTTTCTTTTTTTTTTGAGATGGAGTCTTGCTCTGTGGCCCAGGCTGGAGTACAGTGGTGTGATCTCGGCTCACTGCAAGCTCCACCTCCCAGGTTCACACCATTCTCCTGCCTCAGCCTCCTGAGTAGCTGGGACTACAGGTGCCCACCACCATGCCTGGCTAAAATTTTTTTGTACTTTAATAGAGATGGGGTTTCACCATGTTAGCAAGGATGGTCTTGATCTCCTGACCTCGTGATCCACCCACCTCGGCCTCCCAAAGTGCTGGGATTACAGGCTTGAGCCACCATGCCCAGCCACACTCAGAAAATTTTAAATTGACACAATGCAATCAATATACAGTCCAAATGGTCAATTGTATCACTGATGTCTGTTTCAGGGTGGAAGATTTGTTATATTTTATTTTAAATCCTGAATTTAATCAGGGATCACCAAGGCATGTCTACAGTCTCCTTTTACCTTTCATGACACGTTTTTGTAGAGTCCAGGCCAGTTGCTTTACCTAACACCCCTCAATTTGGATTTGACTGACTGTTCCTTCACAACTAAGTTAAACATTTCTGGCAGAGGTACTCACAGGTTGGAATGCTTTCCTTGTTTTTATACATTCGGAAAACCACATAACAGGTTGGATTAGTATTTCCTTTCAATCACTTAATAACACTTAGTGATTGTCTCGTATAAAGTAAATTTAGTGTCACAGTTTGCAATTTACAAAATGCTTTCATATGGATTAATTTATGCAATTTGCACTACAATCCCATGAGGTAGGTGTTTTATTTTGGTCATCTTTTCTCTTCTGAATGGAATTTTATCCAAGTTCATACAATCAGCAAGTCTAGTTCAGTGGCCAAAATTTAAGTATAGAATTCCTATAAAAATCACCCTGGAGTAAGAAACCCTCTATTTTCATGTCAAATAAATCCAGATCCCTTTTTCTGTTTTGTAACCTGTACTCCCTGTTGTCCAAACCCTTTGCCTTACAGTTCTTATTTTGTGGTGTTAAATTACAAGGTAGTGAGGCATCATGATTTATCTAAACATTTCCAACCATGATTATTTCAAGTTATAACAGTTAAACCAGAAACAATGGGAAAAATGGGTATTAACTTAAAAGTGGCGATATGTTAAAATAAATGAGTGTTAGCTGTATTGAGTAAGCTAACACTCAAAGTCACTGGCTTTTCTTCGTTTTTGCCTCTGCTTTGGTGCAACTAATACTGTGCTAGCTCTTTCTTTCTCCCCAGAACAAGATCTTATGTCACTTCCTCCTACTTTCCAAAGCAATGAAAACAGTATTTCCTAATGTAGTCATCTGTATGTTTACAAAAACTCTCTAGCATATTAAATTAGGTAGTTTTTTTTATTTACTTTTTGCCTTGGGGGCCTCACAACTGCAGTGTTGTTTAGCCTAGAATCAAGTCAAGAAAAGTTTGGGAATCGGTGTATGTAACTTGAGTCACAACCTATAACATGAATCTCTAAAAGACATTCCAGCCAGAAAGAGAAACAAACAGGTTTCCCAACCTATAGCTCAAGGGTACTGACACGGGCAAAAACCAGACAAGGTTTAGAGTGATACTGAAATCTAAAAAGCAGTACCACCCAAGTCCAGGTCAGCGCAACTGCAGATGCTTATCTGGGTGGCATTAGACTCAGATGTACCATCTAAATCATTTTCAGTATAGAAAGATATTCAAGAAAATAGGGTGCAATGGTCCACTGACAAAAACCACTTTACTAAACCTCAAGCTGAGATAACAGATCAAGATCCGTTCACTGCTTCATCAGTGCACCATTTCTCTAACACTCAGTGATCTGAATATCTCACTTCAAAGTAAAAGAGCAATTAGAGCCATTTAAAATGTCTGAATAACGAGTGTGATATTGTTATTGTCCAGTGTTCAATTTCATAAAGAAGCAGGAACAGACTCCTGAAAAATATCCAGAGAAAGAAATGAACTATCTTTTCCACTTCCACAGAGCTCTTCAAGCATTACATAACTTTCTTTTGAATTGGCATATTATGCATCCCCTAAAAGAAAACTCTATACTGGAATCCCAAGGAAAGCATTATTCTTATTCTTCATTTGAATTACTTTTTAGGCCAAATACAGTAAAGGAAGTTGCATTGATGATTGTGCTTAAATATATCAATTGTGGCAAGGCAGGGAGCAGTAAGAAATGTTTTAACTGTGAAGTCTTTGATAGAACATGTATCATTCATTTTTCCCCACTAATCCTCAACAGACTCCTATTATCTTCAAATAATAACAAGAGAGGCTGCCTGCCATTAATTTAATCACTGTAATTTCCTAAGAAATAAAGACTGATGTCTATTGAAAATTATTCCAATTATGTCTTTGAACATGAGTTCAAAACTGGTAAAATTACCACTTTCAACAATATATTAACCTCCTAATTGTTATTAGTTATTCTCACAATCCTCTCAGAGCAAAGAATGACACTGGGGCCCTATTTTTTTATTCAACTTTGAGACACAATTATTTTTAAAACTTTGCTCAAGTTCAACCCACTTCAGGTGTAATCTAACTCTTTAAAATACATCCTAAGAAGCAATTTCTCCGCTTAAAAACCGAAACTGGGCTGAATCCTTTTTATTGTATCATGTAAAATCAAACTACGTAACCACTTGAAAATAAGTAGAAGTAGATAAAAGTAAAGAAATCTCACAAAAACACCAATGATAAAAGTACTGGAGGCTGGATGCAGTAGGTTATGCCTGTAATCCCAGCACTTTGGGAGGTCAAGGCTGGGGGATTGTTTGACCTCAGTGAGACAGCCAAGTATAAAGGGGTTCCCCGAGAACCCTCGACTGGCCTTTGCACAGGGAGGCGTGGGCACTGGGGTGGAGCCACGGAATTTCACACCATTTGCAGAGGGGAGGATTCTGGGGTAGTAACTGGGAATTCAATCTGTGAGGCAGGAAGCCTACCAGCAGAACTCTCACTTTGCTGAGAGTCCCTGTTTCCCTTTTTATTTCCTTTTTGCCCAATAAACCCTGCCCTTCTCACCCTTCAAAGTGCCTGCGAGCCTAATCTTTCATGGTTGTGTGACAAGAACTCAGCTCTTAGCTGAACTAAAGAGAAAGTCCTTCACCACCAGGAGTTCAAGATCACCCTGGGCAACAGAGTGAGATCCCACCTCTTTTGAAAAATAAAATATAAAAATTATTTTTTAAAGAAAGTACTTGGCTGGGCATGGTGACTCACGCCTGTAATCCCAGCACTTTGGGAAGCCGAGGCAGGCAGATCATGAGGTCAGGAGATCGAGACCAGCCTGGCTAACATGGTGAAACCCTGTCTCTACTAAAAATACAAAAAATTGGCTGGGTGTGGTGGCGGGCACCTGTAGTTCCAGCTACTCGGGAGGCTGAGGCAGGAGAATGGTGTGAACTTGGGAGGTGGAGATTGCAGTGAGCTGAGATTGCACCACTGCACTCCAGCCTGGGAGACAGAGTGAGACTCCACCTCAAAAAAAAAAAAAAAAAAAAAAGAAAGTACTAATAGCCAACATTTGTTAAGCTCTGATTATTTAATTTGTACAGTCATGTGCTAGATGCTGCTCATGCATTAAATATTTCATTTTCACAGCAACCCTGTGAAGGTGGTGCTGTTTTTACAAATGAAGACCACTGCCCTGGCATCTGCCACTCTGGCTGCTGTTGACTGCTCTGTTGGCAGATGCCACTCCATTGCTCATGGGTGGTGGCTGTGCTGCCCCCAACCCCTTCTGGACACCCCCATCTCACCACAGCCACCCACCAACACACACACAGCTCCTTCTGCTCATTATTTTGACGAGGACTTTCCATAGTGGCACACACTTTGCTGTGGGCATTGTTGGCACACACTTTGCTGTGGGCATTGCTCGGGGAACAGAGAGCACAGGGGTTCTAGGTCAGCAATGCCTGCACAAGGATCTGCTGCCTCTTCCCACACTGCTAGACTTCTTGGCTTATCTTGGTTTTTGCCAGCAGCCCCATGGCTCTCCCTCCAGTCCAGCCTTTTGTGAATCTCAGTCCATCGGCTAAGTCTGTACATGTCTAAACCAAAACTGCAGAGAAGTTTAGCCTGTCTTCCCCAGAGCTTTGGGACTCTTGCAATACTCCTGGTCATGCCTGTGTCCTGAACTGTCTGGAGCTCTCTGACAGCCAGGAGGTGGCTGCCTGTCACACACATGTGCACACATACACACACACACACACACATACTCTTAGCAGTTGGTTGGTCGCCACCTAATGTAGCAGGTCATGGTAGCACACTGTCTTCCCTGACTATCGGGGGAACCCATCCCCAATATTTTAACGTAGGTTCTTTCTATTTTGGGAGTAGGTCACCACATGCTTCAAGGGGCAAATGGCAGAGCAAAGATCACATGCTTCTGAGGAAACAGGGCAAGGGCAAAATCAGAAACTCCTGATAAGGGTCTGTGTTCAGCAGTGCACGTATTGTCTTGATAAACATCTTAACAGAAAACGGGGTTCAAGAGCAGAGAACCAGTCTGACCAAAAATTTACCAGGCTAGAGTTTCCCAATCCTAGTAAGCCTGAGGGTACAGCAGGAGATCAGGGCATATCTCAGTGCTTATCTCAACCACATAGGACAGACATCCCCAGAGCAGCCATTTATAGACCTCCCCCAGGAATGCAATTCTCTTCCCAGAGTATTAATATCAATATTCCTTGCTAGGAAAAGAAATTAGCAATATCTTTCCTACTTGCACATCCATTTATAGGCTCTCTGCAAGAAGAAAAATATGGCTCTTTTTGCCTGACCCTACAGGCAGTCAGACCTTATGGTTGTCTTCCCTTGTTCTCTAAAATCGCTGTTATTCTGTTCTTTTTCAAGGTGCACTGATTTCATATTGTTCAAACACACGTTTTACAATCAATTTGTACAGTTAACACAATCATTACAGTGGTCCTGAGGTGACGTACATCCTCAGCTTACAAAGATAACAGGATTGAGAGATTAAAATAAAGACAGGTGTAAGAAATTATGAAAGTATTATTTGGGAACGGATAAATGTCCATGAAATCTTCACAATTTATGTTCCTCTGCTGCGGCTCCAGCCAGTCCCTCCGTTTGGGGTCCTTGACTTCCCACAACACCTGATACTGTTCAAAATATTAGTCCCAAATTATTAGCTCTACGAAGGACCTGACAGCTACTACTCTCAAACATCTCAGTGTTCTGAGTCTAAATATGCTGTGGACTCTGCGCATACATTTCATGAGGATAAAGGAAGCACAGGGAGATAGGGAAGAAAGGGAGAAAGACAGAAATGAAGGAAAAGGAGCCCTTTGGGGCAAGCAGGTTCCAAGGTGTGCTCTTGTCGGGTTTTGACCACCCAGAGGGCACCAAGAGGACAGGAACACCAGAGGCAGGGGAAGAGCTGCTATAAGAAGAGGATGTAAAGAAGACAAGGGAGTGTGAAACACAAAAGTCACTTCTCAGATCCACCGTTGCCTTCTCTGCTTCTCCCAGAGGCCAGTACCACATCTTTTCACCTGTTTATCCCACCCTCAACGCCACCGCACACCCTAGAAACTACCAGGCTAGAGATTCATTTGTGGCAACTACCAACACCCAGGCAAAACTCTGTCTGTGTCTCTCCTTGACCAAAATGTATACCCATCTCAAAAAAAAAAAAAAAAGAATATCATCCTCAATGGCTTTGGATAAAAACAGCGAAAGAACATTAAAGTGAGAAAGACTGACAGGGCCCCAGCCACAGTGGAAGTCAGGAGGATTGGATGCAGAAGGGTTGGATGCAGATGCTGAACGTGTGATATACAATGACACTGATCTCTCTGCTTCCCTACTGGTCCAAAGTCATTACATTTCTTTTTTTCTTTTCTTTTCTCTCTCTCTCTTTTTTTTTTTTTTTTTTTGAGACAGAGTCTCGGTCTGTCACCCAGGCTGGAGTGCAGTGACTGGATCTCAGCTCACTGCAAGCTCTGCCTCCTGGGTTTATGCCATTCTCCTGCCTCAGCCTCCCGAGTAGCTGGGACTACAGGCGCCCGCCACCTCGCCCGGCTAGTTTTTTGTATTTTTTAGTAGAGACAAGGTTTCACCATGTTAGCCAGGATGGTCTCGATCTCTTGACCTCGTGATCCGCCCGTCTCGGCCTCCCAAAGTGCTGGGATTACAGGCTTGAGCCACCGTGCCTGGCCTATTTTTTTTTTTTTAATAAGGTCTCACTCTGTCACCCAGCCTGGCATGATCATGGCTCGCTACAGTCGCAACCTTCCAGGGCTCAGGAGATCCTCCTGCCTCAGCCTCCTGAGTAGCTGGGACTACAGACACACACCACCCCACCTAGCTAATGTTTGCATCTTTTGTAGAGATGGGGTTTCACCATGTTGCCTAGACTGGTCTTGCACTCCTGGGCTCATGCAGTCCACCCACCTCAGCCTCCCAAAGTGCTGGGATTACAGATGTGAGCCACCGTGCCCAGCCGAAAGTCATTACTGTTCTAGGTGTTTGGTCCTTCTGGCGTGTAAGCAGGTTCCTGACTCAGCAGCCCTACCATGAGCATATTTTAAATCCCAGGTTGACGTGCAGGTCTGGCAATGCTATTGGGCAGCTTACATTCAGGGCTCACGGTCGCCATGTCCTCACTCTGATTTTGGCTCTGCCAATAACTACAGCATCTATTCCACTTTTTAGAAAACTATGTTGTTTTGACATTTATAAATACATATTTGCATTGTTGTAGGCTTAAAAATGCAAACAAAGAAGTTAATAGAGGAAAACAAAAATCACCATCATCCCCAGGTCCACAGGCACCCACTGTGAACTCATTGTGTGTTTTCTGTCCACTTTCTTCTTTTCATTTTGAAAATTTGTAACATAACAAGGGTCATTCTGTACATACAGTTTTGTGTCTGCAAGGCCTAGTCTTAGAACTCTGCATGGACGGGGATGACAGCTAATATTTTGGCTGCTTGAGAAGTCACATTTAGATCCTTTCATCACAGTAGAGGCCCTGACATTCCACTAACTTTATCAGGCATGGATGAGATTTTGGACAGCACTCTAATGAGCCACAGTGCTCTGAAGAGCCTTCTTTTCTTATCTCGGCTGTTGAGCGTGAGGTGCCGGGGTGCAGAATAACGTGAAAGTCCACATGAACATTTTCAATGTTTGAAAACCAGCATATAACGCACAGAAGCGCTTCTAAGAACAAGGTCAGGAACACTTTTGAGGTTTAATGGGTAGGGTTATCCAAAATATTTTATTTCATCGTTTAGCATTTCTACGTTCTTTTAAATAAAAGCTACATAAATAGCAGAATGCAAAGATTGTTTCAACTAAAAATTCACTGTTAGTTATTTAAAAAAATGTCAGATTCAGGATCTTCTGGCTCGATTTCAGAGAACTATAAAAACTTTTTCTAAGAAAACATTTTGAGAACACGTTACAAAATATATTGTAATAAGCTTTCAAATACACACCACTTTGATTTAACAATTTCCCAAGTGGTCTCCAAAATATCTTTGCAGAGTTGGTTCCTAGAAAACCTCTTAATCATAATTTAAACTAAATTTAAGTCAGCAGTTTCACTTTGACTTTGCAAACATTTCATGAGTTATTATAGTCAATTATATAATCTCAAATCAAGAGGGCACTGTTATTTGTTCACTGAAAAAACAGGCTGTGCCCTGCTAATTCAACTGAAAAATGACTCAAACCCAAAGAAAGCAAAGAAAATGGAGAGCAATCCTCCTTTAAAGAGAGAAGAATGGTTAAGAGTCTCTTCTTTCAACAGAGAATGAGTAACTCTTATACAGGTTACCAACATTATGGGCTGGGTGCGGTGGCTCACACCTGTAATCCTAGCACTTTGGGAGGTTGAGGCGGATGGATCAACTGAGGTCGGGAGTTTGAGACCAGCCTGACCAACACGGTGAAACCCTGTCTCTACTAAAATACAAAATTAGCCAGGCATGGTGGCGCATGCCTGTAATCCCAACTATTTGGGAAGCTGAGGCAGAAGAATTGCTTGAATCCAGGAGGCGGAGGTTGCAGTGAGCTGAGAGAGCCCCATTGCACTCCAGCCTGGGCAACAAGAGTGAAACTCTATCTCAAAAAATAAAATAAAATAAAGATTACCAATATTAGCATTGTGCTCATGCATACAAACATAATCTAAGGAAGAAGGATGCCAATGTTCCTCTTTATCCCAGGTTGTCAACCCAAAGAGTTTAGGAAATACTGCTATTTCTTTCACAAATCAGTTGTGAATCATTCATGCCTTAAAATCCTGTTGTCAGTGGTTAGCATCCTAAAGCCCCTCTCAGTCCTCCCATGAGTGCTTTATTTATTTATTTATTTATTTATTTATTTATTTATTTTTGAGACGGAGTCTCGCTCTGTCGTCCAGGCTGGAGTGCAGTGGCACGATCGCGGCTCACTGCAAGCTCCACCTCCTGGGTTCACGCCATTCCCCTGCCTCAGCCTCCCTAGTAGCTAGGACTACAGGCACCCGCCACCACACCCAGCTAATTTTTTGTATTTTTAGTAGAGACAGGGGTTCACTGTGTTAGCCAAGATGGTCTCGATCTCCTGACCTCGTGATCCGCCCGCCTCGGCCTCCCAAAGTGCTGGGATTACAGGCGTGAGCCACCGCACCTGGCCCCATGAGTGCTTTATTAAGCTGGGATAAAGCTATTCCATGCCCAGTAATAAGCAAGGCTCTGTGTAGGTGGGAGAAGAGACCAGGGGACGATTGCTGAGAGCCTAGGGGAAGTGGGTGGGTCCACACTTAGCAGTTTCACTTGGGCTGCAGGGCATACTTTCATTCAAAGAAAGGGGTCTATCATGGAATCAATCCAAATGTCCACCAATAACAGACTGGATAAAGAAAATGTGGCACAGATATATCATGGAACACTATGCAGTCATAAAAAGGAATGCGATCATGTCCTCTGCAGGGACATGGATGAAGCTGGAAACCATTATCCTCAGCAAACACTGCATGCTCTCACTTACAAGTGGGAGCTGAACAATGAGAACACATGGACACATGAAGGCGCACAACACACACTGACTGGGGCTTCTAGGGAAGATGGGAGTAGTGAAAACATCGGGAAAAACAGCTAATGTGTGCTGGGCTTAATACCTAGCTGATGGGCTGATAGGTGCAGCAAACCACCATGGCACACATTTACCTATGTAACAAACCTGCACATCCTGCACATGTATCCTGGAACTTAAAATGACATAAAATAAAAACTTAAGATGGATTGATGGATGGATAAAAGGACGGATAAGCAATAAAGCAAATACCTTAAAATGTGTAAAAAAGAAAATAAAAAAGAAAGTAGTCTATGACTTTTAAAAAAAACTTGGAAAACTGGGAATTTATCCTCTTCAATTTTGCAAAAATTTAGCAATTCTGTGCCCAAATTATGTATAAAATTGATCAGCTGGCATATTATTTTAAAAATGAAACCCCAAAGTGAATGAAGACTTCACCTCCCCACTCATTTTCCAAGCCCCAGGCATGGAGGAAGCATTTCTCCCATGACTGGGAACGGTGTTTTGTCTTCCCTCCCAAAAGGAAAGAACAATTACTTTACATCTTCAATAAAGCTGAAATGCAGGCAGACCTCTTTGTGGGTAAAGTCCAAAGCAGATGCAATTTTAGGTTAAACATAGAGTATTATTACTTATTCTGATTCTTCAACTGAGCCTCTGAAAATATTTGCTTTCTATTTGTTTAAATGTAGGTATTGAGAGACGTGGCTTCTTTTTTTCTTTCTTTCTTAAACAAATGATCAGATGCGGTGGCTCATGCCTGTAATCCCAACATTACGGGAAGCCGAGGCAGAAGGATCACTTCAGGCCAGGAGTTCCAGAACTGCCTGGGCAACATATGAAGATGCACATCTCTACAGAAAAATGAAAAATTAGCCGGGCATGGTAGCATGCACTGTAGTACTTAGCTACTTGACAGGCTGAGGTGGGAAGATCCCTTGAGTATGGGAGTTTAAGGATGCACTGAACTATGATGACGACAGTGCACTCCAGCCTGGGTGACACAGTAAGACTCTGTGTCTAAAAACAAACAAACAAAAAAACACTAACAACATCAATAACAAAAAAAAAAAGCAAAGTAGATTATTCCTCCTCACCCCAAAAAAACATAAAGTCCAACACATAAACATCATATTCCACATGGGCTTTGAAGAAGCAGACATTTTATGCCCCTTAGCAAATTACTCTTGGATAAAATTGACAGCACTCTACTGTCTTAGGTAAGTAAATAAAGATTCTTATATTTGAAAACAATAGTTCTTATGGTTATGAACTAGGAGTGGCTTTAATGGAAAAGTTGCCCTGTTACTTGATCACTGAGAAAGAAGAGCTACAGCAGACCAGCTGTTCTAAACCCAAAGTAATTACTTTTGTTACACTTAGCTCCACATTTAAGTGGCTTATAATCAATAAACCTATAAAATAAATTAACTCGGCCACTTACTAAAGCATATTTTGCAGTCAATTATGTTGGCACATACACCAAAAAGTTATATTAATTACACTTAAAATATTACATATAGGCTGTATTTAAATTTTACAGTTGAAATTTACATGTAGTTATACCTGTTTAGATTTTCCAGGTTAAAACCATTGTTGTCATAGTCTCTGGTCTTCATGTGTGTCCCTGATCCCTCACATTATAGTTTGGACTCAGCTGGGATACGAGGAAGGAATGATGAGGGAAGGGACCAGCATTCTTACGTGGGTCTTCATTTCCTGGGGCCATGCACTGGTAGGATCTAGAGATTTGTGATGTTCCCAAACGGGCATGAGACTCTTGGGCACAAGGGTTGAGGCTATCTGGTCCAGGCACCCCTTAAACCTTGAAATATTAGCATGGTGTTTTGTTAAATGTGTCTGTGGGTATACCGTTCTCCAAGCTACGAAAGCACTTGTTTAATCTACAGCATAGAACAGGCTGCATTCCTACTTAATGCTGGGAACACTTAAATCCAACTGGCTGATTCCCAATCCATGTCAAAGGCTCAGTTACAATAAACAGCATTTATATAATATTCTTAAAGGCACATCTATTACTCTGTATCCCAGAGTTATTTATTGAGTCCTGGGACTTCGGGAGACCATGATCGCTGAAATTGTGGGCATAATTTAATGTGATATGTGCATTTACAGCTTTCATCATAGTCTCAAATTGGACCAGGACATATAAAAAGTAGGAATCACGAATCTACATTTTAAGATGAAGTATCTCAAAGGAGGTAGTACTAACAAGTAAAAATAAATAATACCTCATACTCTCAAAAGGTTAAAAAAATTATACTAAGTATTTTTAAATCTACTCCTATATTAAGCTGGGCCAGCACAAATGTGTGTCATTGATTTCCACTAAGAAATTATAAGAGATAGTTCAATGAAACAGAAAGTTGTTTTGTGTTGTTTTGCTTTGAGAGGGAGTCTCGATCTGTCACCCAGACTGCAGTAACTGCAACCTCCCCCTACCCGCCCCTGTTCAAGTGATTCTCGTGTCTCAGCCTCCCAAGTACCTGGCATTACAGGCGCGTGCCACCACACCTGGGTAATTTTGGTATGTTTAGTAGAGATGGGGTTTTGCCGTGTTGGCCAGGCTGGTTTCAAACTCCTGACCTCAAGTGAACCGCCCACCTCGACCTCCCAAAGTGTTGGGATTACAGGTGTGAGCCACTGCGCCCGGCCAAAACTTCTATTTCTTAAGTTTGCATTTGCAACATCTGAAAAGGCATTCAACAGCTTTATGAAACTTTGGGTCAACATTTCTATCACTGAGAGAGAAAAAACAGATTATTCAGCATATAAAATGTCTATTAAGAAGCAGTACATCTGATTCAATCATTTGAAGACTCATTTTATACGGTGCAAATTATCCAAGTCCCTTCCTTTTATTTATTCTTCCTTGTATGTCAGGCTTCTTTTGTATTTTTATCGGACACTTTGACACTTTTAGCACAATTGGAATAGGACAAAAATAAGGAAGTAAAACAAAAGGTTGTCAACACAATTACTTAGTACACATTTAAATATCCTTTTTAGTTACAGTTATGAGAGGGCCTGGTACAAGGAATGTGTGTGTTTGCATGGATGTTTTGGGGGCGAGGGAGATAGTGTACATGTGGTGAGACCACCCCAAGAAGGACATGGGTAAAGGCCTTTGTCCCTAGTTTCCAAGACTGGATGGCCTAAGATGAGGAGAGGGAGTATGAACCCACTGGGGGCCAGGTGAGGTGCCTCACACCTGTAATCCCAGCACTTTCGGAGGCCGAGGTAGGAGGATCACTTGATGCCAGGAGTTTGAGACCAGCCTGGGCAACATAGTGAGACCCTCATCTCTAAAAAAATTAAAAATTAGTCAGACATGGCAGCATATGCCTGCAGTCTTAGTTACTCAGGAGGCTGAGGTGGGAAGATTGCTTGAGCCCAGGAATTCAAGCCTGCACTGAGCTACAATCAAACCACCACACTCCAGCCAGGGTGACAGTGCGAGCTTCTGTCTCAAAACAAGACAAAACAAAACAAAAAACAAAAAACCCAATTGGGAGATTTCCTCTAACTACCATTACTCCCCACTGCAGTGACAGTGGGAGTGGGGAGTGAGGACATTAACTGGGTAAATTCATAGGAATTATGTCATTTAATCCTCACAAACACCGTGGGTCCTAAATTGGACAATATTCACTTTATAGATGAAAAAGCTGAGACTTGGAGCATATGTTAGTTTCCTCAAAGTCCCACAGCTATTAGGAGGCACGGTTGATCCCTGGGATGGTGAAGTTTTCCTCTCTCTTCTTCAGACCAACAGGGGTATCTTATCCCTGGGTCATCTGCCCCAATTCCAGTGAAAGCTATGATTGGAAATTAAAGTTCATAGTTGAATGATACTACACCAGATTATCTAAGATCCTCTGAGTATGCATGGCTTTGCATAACTAAAAATTTTCCGAGATGGCCGAGTTCCTATTCATTTAGGCAATGACACATTTTCATGTTACTTACTTTGAATAAGTGAATGTCCTACAAATGTACTAGATATCTCCTGCCTACCCAGAAAAGTAGCCTGAAATTAGTTTAATTTTATACTGATGACTCTGGGTCGACGGTGAAAACCCCACTTTCTTCCATGGATGTGTTACAAGGGCAATCCCACCCATTGAGGGTCTCTCACCATAATCTGAATTAACACTAAGATCTTTGCATTCTTCCAACTGCTTTTCCAGTTTTCTTGTTTTTTCTTTTGTCTTAATTATTTCCTGTCAGACATCACTTCTATTTTCAGTAATACTGATGGAGAGTTTCTTTTATCCTCCTCTAGATTAGAAAATCGAAGAAGAATTAATAAATAGATTCTAATTGAGGGCTTGGAGGCATTTGGAATGGAATAAACAGAGTGGTGCCTGAGACTCACCGTTTGTCGGTTTTGACATCTACTTGAGCACTCATGGAGTTTTGCTGATTTTCTGATTCCTTGTGTGCTGGATGTGTGAGCTTATAGATAGACAACTTCCAAATAAATGAGATTCAACTATACTTCATTTTCTGTGGAAATCATCCAGAGAGTTCTCAATGCTCACATCTGTAGATCTATATACCAATGCAAAGAAATGTTTATTTTAGTCTTTATATGACAGCTACCTTCTGTTATTGACTTAAATCTCCTGAATCCAGTAACAGAAACATTTATAGACCTTGACTCCACAAACCACCAGGTTCTGCTGTCAGAAATCTCTGAGTCATGCTCACTTTCAGAGGCAGCAAAACCAAATTTGCCCACTTCCTCTTTCTTGTGTGCTTTATTTGTCTCATTTAGTTGTAACCACATGATATGGTGGGAGGAGTCTGGACACGTATGGAAATCCTGCTTCTGCCTTCCCACTAGCTGTAGGACTTTGGATAAACTATTATTCTTTCCAAGTCCCAGCTTTTTCTTTTCTTTTTTTTTAGTCGGCGGGGAGGGGGTCTTGCTGTGTCTCCCAGGATGGAGTGCAGTGGCATGAGCTCAGCTCACTGTAGCCTCAACATCCCAGGCTCGACTGATCCTCTCGCCTCAGCCTCCCGAGTAGCTGGAACTATAGGCATATGCCACCACGCCTGGCTAATTTTTATATTTTTTTGTGGAGACAGGGTTTCACCATGTTATCCAGGCTGGTCTTGAACTCCTGATCTTGAGCGATCCACCAGCCTCGGCCTCCCAAAGTGCTGGGATTATAGGCGTGGACCACTATGTCCAGCCCAAGTCTCAGATTTTTCATCTGAAAAGTGACTATAACTTAGGACCCAGGGTGCTTGTATGGATTAAGTGACATAATTTTCATGAATTTACCCAGTTGTCATCAGGCACTTAAGTAGATGCTTAATAATTACTTATTTCCTATCCTTTCCCACCTTCCTTTATTTTGTTTATTGACTCTGCAACACCCACATACATGGATCACAATAACTAGTTATCATCTTTAGTGAGGCAATGTTGACCAGCAATTCAACAGCTTTAGTAAATCTTCCTAAGTTCCCATCAAATTTTGAATGCAACTATGTGATAGCACTTTCCTTTCTTTTTTTTTTTTTTTTTTTTGACACAGTGTCGCTCTGTCACCTAGGCTGCAGTGCAATAGCACGATCTCAGCTCACTGCAACCTCCGCCTCCCGGATTCAAGCTATTCTCTTGCCTCAGCTTCCTGAATAGCGGAGATTACAGGTGCGTACCACCACGCCCAGCTAATTTTTATATTTTTAGAAGAGACAGGGTTTCACTATGTTGGCCAGGCTGGTCTCAAACTCCAGCCTGACCTTGTGATCCGCCTGCCTCGGCCTCCCAAAGTGCTGGGATTACAGGCGTGAGCCACTGTGCCCGGCCTATGATAGCACTTTTCGCCTTGTCGTTTGATTACTAGTGTACATATCCGTCAGCTCTCAGAACATGAGGGAGTTGTTTTCTGCAAAACCTCTCCAATTTTAATTATATAATATAGGAAGTGGAAGACAAGAATGACTCATTCGCCCTTCTTTTCTATCATTTGTTTTGAAGAGAACGAAACACAAAAAGAACATGATTCTCATACATTCTTCTGCAGCAACTATTGCCCTACTCTAAAATGTACTCCTGGCCAGGCACAGTGGTTCATGCCTCTAATTCCAGCACTTTGAGAGGCCAAGGCAGGAGGATCGCTTGAGCCCAGAAGTTTGAGACTAGCCTGGGCAACAAAGTGAGACCCCCTCTCTGCAAAAAATTAAAAAATTAACGAGGCATGTTGGTGCACCTGTGGCCCTAATTACATGTGAGGCTGAGTCAGGATGATTGCTTGAGCCCAGGAGGTCAGGGCTTCGGTGAGCCATGATTGTGCCACTGCACTCCAGCCTGAGCAACAGAGCAAGATGTTGTCTCAAATAAAAAAGTAAAATAAAATGCACTCCTTAACCAGGCAAGGTGTCATCTATCTGTGGTCCCAGCTACTCAGGAGGCTGAGGCAAGAGGATCTGGGCCCAGGAGTTCAAGAGCAGCCAGGTGCAACATAAGGAGATCCCACTTTTGTAAAAAAAATTAAAATTTAGCCTGGTGTGGTGGGGCACACCTGTAGTCCCAGCTACTTGGAAGACCGAGGTGGAAGGATCACTTAAGCCCAGAAGTTTGAGGCTGCAGTGAGCCACGATTTTGCCACTGCACTCCATTCTGGGTGACAGAGCAAGACCCTGTCCCAAAAAACATTTTTTAATTAAAAAATAATAATAAACAAATAAAATACACTTAAAATACATCAATAAGCAGCTTTAGAACAGGGTAGAACAAAAGTCTGCTCTTCCTAAAAGAGTATCGTGTTCGTGCCAATTTTTTCAGACTTTACTTATGTTGAGAATACTTCCTGAAATCACTCTCGTTCTCAATTTCGTGTGATGCAATTTAATAGACAGATAAGCTTAGCATGAATTATTACAGGAAGGGTTGGCATCTCATTCATCTCTGTGTTCCCAACTCATAGCCCATTACCTAGGACACTAGTAAACATTTAATAAATGAATAAAAGAAGAAATCACCATTTATATATTCCGAATGAAGGTTTGCTTGTATGAGTCGGTTCTGGATCTGATATAGTAAGTATTTGGAGCAGAAGCCAGAGATCCTAAAAAGCAAGAGGATCTTGCTTTTTATGACCAATATGACCAAATCCACAGACAGTCAGTTACCTATTGAAGGCTCTCTGCTGACCTAATAACACCACACTCAGCTCATACTTGGGAAATTTCCCGCCTGTATCTCCAGTTTGGAAAAAGAAAAAAAAAAAATCGTCATCTGCATTTCTAGACCAAGTCAACCTGATTTTAAAGCATAAGAAAAGGCCAGGCATGGTGGCGCACACCTGTAATCCCAACACTTTGGGAGACCGAGGTGGGTGGATCACCTGAGGTCAGAAGTTTGAGACCACCCTGACCAACATGGAGAAACCCTGTCTCTACTAATATGAAAATTAGCTGGGTGTGGTGGTGGGCACCTGTAATCCCAGCTACTCGGGAGGCTGAGGCAGGTGAATCGCTTGAACCCAGGAGGCAGAGGTTACAGTGAGCTGAGATTGCACCATTGCACTCCAGCCTGGGTGACAAGAGCAAAACTCCGTCTCAAAAAAAAAGAAAGAAAGAAAAGAAAAGAAAAGAGAATACGTGAGAAGGCTGGTGCCTCCTTGCTGTTACTCGGCCCCCTCCATCTCAGAGTTTACCCAGTCAGGTGTCTGTCTTTGGACAAAAAAACAGCAGGAGGTCAATAGGCTGGTGCATGTCACCTGCTTTTCAGTGATTTGAACTCCCTTTCTCCTTTCCCTGCTGTTCCCACCCCATTAGTAATTCTACACACATTCCTCTCTGTGCATTTGTCTATTTCCACAGCAATCTTTCAGGCCCTCCTATGTTCATACTTCTGCCTGTATCTCTGTCTTCTGCCTCCTGCTGTACCTATCTATCCCACATACACAACCATACACAACCAGAACAATCTTTCACAAAAATCACATCTCACTGGTTTAAAAACAAAAATCACTAATAGTTCTCCATCCTGGGCTTTATTTTTCAACCACTGAAACTAACCCCAGTGTGATGGTTAATATTAAGTGTCAACTGGATTGGATTGAAGGATGCAAAGTATTGTTCCTGGGTGTGACTGTGAGGGAGATTAACTTTGAGTCAGTGGACTGGGAGAGGCAAACCCACCTTCAATACAGGTGGGCACCATCCAATCAGCTGCCAGTGCAACTGGAATAAAGCAGGCAGAAGAAGGTGGGAGAAACTGACTTGCTGAGGCTTCTGGCCTCCATCTTTCTCCCATGCTGGATGCTTCCAGCCCTCAAACATCAGCCTCCAAGTTCTTCAGCTTTTCGACCTTTGGACTTACACCAGTGGTTTATCAAGGGCTCCTGGGCCTTTGGCCACCTTCTAAAGGCTGCATTGTCGGTTTCCCTACTTTTGAGGTTTGGGGACTCTGACTGGCTTCCTTGCTCCTCAACTTGTAGATGGCCTATTGTGGGACTTCACCTTGTGATCGTGTGAGTCAATTCTCCTTAAAAAACTCCCTTTCATGTAGACATATATCCTATTAGCTCTGTCTTCTAGAGAACCCTAATACACCCAGCTTCCTTCTCCCTGCCTGCCCACCCCCGCCATCTAACTCTGGAAGTCACCCCACATCACTTACATTAACCTCACTAGTGCTTTGCTTCTCATAATTTACTAGCATTTCAGCAGAGCTATCAAGAACCCCCTACCTTGTCTTCTCACTCAAGCTTGCTTTCTTTAATTCTTTAAAAATATAAACTTTCAGAGACAGAATGACCTCGAGTTAAAGAGTCTAACAGTGCAGCACAATCTTTTCATTTTTTTTTTTAGTTTGAATTTTTTGCTGTATTTTGTTTTAACTTATTTTTATTGATTTATTTATTTTGTAGAGACAGGGTCTCTCTATGTTGCCCAGCTGGTCTCCAACTCCTGGGTCCAAGGCATCCTCCTGCCTCAGTCTCCCAAAGGGTTGAGATTACAGGCATGAGCCACTGTGCCTGGCCCATTAATAGTCAAGAAACTAAGACCCAGAGATGGCTCATGACACCATGCTGTCAGAAAGCTCTCAGGGTCAATGAACCCTAACTCTATGGGCCCCCTAGGAAAGAGCACACACAGCCAGGGCAGAGGACAGGGAGGATGGATACTGTGCAGTGCCTACCAGCAGCCAGGCTCTGTCCCAGTGCCTTCGCAGGTTTTTTGTGGTTCTCATGAGCCCAGTTTATGACTCCGAAACTCAAAAAGTTTAAGGAACTTGCTCAAAGTCAGACATCTAGTCAATGCCCAGACTCAGCTCTCAGACTGAATCTCACTTTTTTTGTATATCTTACTTCCCTCAACCTGCAGCTGCTATACCATTCACATTTGTATTCATGCCCCTCTGTGCAGGTTGCTGGGTGTGAGTGGTTATACTAGTTTGCTAGGAAGCCATCACAAAATACCACAGACTGGGTGGCTTCCACAACAGACATTCGTCCGCTCACAGTTCTGAGGCCAGAATCTGAGATCAAGGCTCCTGCGGGTTTGGTTTTAGGGCCCATACTAATGACCTCGTTTTAACTTAATTACTTTTCTAAAGGCTCTGTCTATCTCCAAATACAGTCGGATATGGTTTGACTCTGTGTCCCCACCCAAATCTCATCTTGTCGCTCCCATAATTCCCACGTTGTGGGAGGGACCCAGTGGGAGATGACTGAATCATGGAGACAGGTCTTTCCTGTGCTGTTCTCGTGATAGTGAACGCGTCTCATGAGATCTGGTGATTTTAAAAATGGGGGTTTCTCTGCACAAGCTCTCTCTTTGCCTGCCGCCATCCATGTAAGACATGACTTGCTCCTCCTTGCCTTCCGCCATGGTCATGAGGCTTCCCCAGCCATGTGTAACTGTGAGTTCTCCATTAAACCTCTTTCTTTTGTAAATTGCCCAGTCTCAGGTATGTTTTTATCAGCAGTATGAAAACGGACTAATACACAGTCACATTCTGATGTACTGGGGTTAGGACTCTAGCATATGAATGGCGGTGGGGGGTATGGAGAGATACAGTTTAAGCTTATAATGGTGGTCCAGAACTGTCTTCTACTTCTGTTCTCCTTAATCCCATACCCACCAAGTAGTCTCTTTCACCAAATTATGATAAAATTGCACAAATATTAGACAATTTATTTACATTCAGGCTTTTTTGCAAATCTGCATTTAATGTGAGAAGAATCTAGATGTACATTCACCGTCTTTATTGCTAACTATACCTTACTCTTTGCTTCAAACACTCATCAAAAACAAAGTGAGTAAAAATGAATGTGTACTCACAGCACTGAGTGCCTCCTCTGTGAGCTGGCACTTTCCATCTCTGCTTCCTCACACCCACCCACTGACAAATAGTCACAACCAGCAAGCAAACAGAAAACTTCCTAGGAGGCTCTCACCACTGAAAAGAAGAAAGGTAAGGGGTGACTTGAATGTTGTCCCTTTAAATAAAAATGGTTCTCCAGCCGTCTCAGGAATTTTCAGGGGGAGAGGGATATAAACAGACAGTAGTAAATAGTGGAAAAAAACTAGAACAGGGTGAAAAGGGGCCAAAAGATATGATTAATTTACTTGTGTCCTTTCTGTGATCTAAGCTGGAGTGCAGTGGCGCAATTATGGCTCACTGTAGCCTCAACCTCCTTGGCTCAAGCGATCCTCACACCCCAGCTTTCCAGGTAGCTGGGATTATAGGTGCATACCACCATGCCCTACTAATTTTTGTGTTTTTTTGTAGAGATGTTTTGTATTTTTTCGCCATGTTGACCAGGTTAGTCTCCAACTCCTGAGCTCAGGTGATCTACCCGTCTCAGCCTCCCAAACTACTGTGATTACAGGCATGAGCCACCACACCTGGCCCTTTCTGAAATATTTTAATGAGGGCTCCACACTTAAAATTATACCATCTAATTTGTCTTTTTACAAAACTTACCCAGAAGCCAACCTTCTTTCCCAAAGCAATAGAGGTTTAACAGAGAACATAGTATTCTTTACATTAATATCAGACATCTTGAGAATTGACATCATTCCTTCAGCAAAGCCTGTCTTTGCTGTTTAATTGAAATCAATGATATTGACTAATAAAACTAGCCATCAGTTTGTGTGGCTTTTAGGGGAGTTTAACCTGAAACTGGGATAAAATTAATCAATTTGTGTTGAAGGACTGTAAAAGAATCACGAACACACAACCACTATTACAGTACAATAGGAGGTAACATGCATTTGTAATTTCTAGATTCTTCATAAAATAATACTTTAGAATGTTCTCTGTTGTCAAATTTTACAGGATGAGACTATTTTTCAATTTAAATTAGATATGATAAGGCGTGACATCTGCAACTTAGGAACATCTGCTAAAAATGGGTTGCAGTTCTCATTTTAAAAGTGTAAACATCTACATTTGCTTTTTGGTTCTTTTTAAAGGAACTTCTTGCAAATATGTTAAGTCACCTTAGATGAGGACAGTTTTGTAAAGAGACATGGGGAAGGTCAATGTTTGCTAAAATAAGTTGTCTCTTTTAAATAATGTGATTTCTAAAAAAGAAGAGAAACTCACTTTTACTAAGTATCATGTACTCACTCTCTCCAGCTCTCACAGATAACTTTCCCTGAGCTGTCTGAGTCAAACTACCTGTTACATGGTCTCAGAACGCCAATAACCGCTCATTCACAGCTTTATCGGTATCACAAATTTGGATATATTTGTATGATTAAGATTAATATCTGTCCCCCCACTCCATGGTGGCAGGGCTCACCATCTAATCCCAGCACACTACCTGAAACATAACAGGAGCTCACAACTTGTGTTGAATGACACAACTTGTGTTGAATTGTATCTTTAGACAATTCCTCTCTACTTTCCTCTTCGATCCACAATCTTTGTGAAATCCTACCCACCTTAAAATAATATTCTTTCCACTAAAGCAATTTAGTCACCGTGCTTTTGTTGTTGTTGTGTGTGGGTTTTTTGTTTTTTGTTTTTTGTTTTTTGTGAGATGGAGTCTTGCTGTGTCACCTAGGCTGGAGTGCAATGGTGAGATCTTGGCTCACTGCAACCTTCACCTCCCTGGTTCAAGCAATTCTCCTGGATCAGTCTCCCAAGTTGCTGGGATTACAGGTGCCCTGCCACCATGCCTGGCTAATTTTTGTATTTTTAGTAGAGATGGGGTTTCACCATGTTGGCCAGGATGGTCTCAAACTCCTGAACTCAAGTGATCCGCCCACCTCAGCCTCCCAAAGTGCTAGGATCACAGGCGTTAGCCACCGTGCCCAGCCATCACTGTGCATTTTTAAACTTTCTCTTTAGTCAACCTTTGTAAAAAAAAGTCAGCTCCTACTGCTCCAATTTTTACCACACACTCAGCTCTTCAAGGCCTAATAATACAAGTGGAGGTCAACCTCAACTGAATCAAGATGCCTACCTCAAAACTGCCAGGCATTTCTCAAAAGAGGACGTATGATTGGCCAATAGATGTATGAAAAAATGCTGAACATCACTAACCACCAGGGAAATGCAAATTAAAACCCCAATGATATCACCTCATACCTGTTAGAATGGCTATTTTCTTTCTTTCTATTTTTTTGAAAACTAGAGGAAGGGGAGGAGGTCTAGGATGTTGGCAAGGAAGCAGAGAAAAGAGAATCCTTGCACACTGTTGGTGGGAATGTAAATTAGTATAGCCATTTTGGAAAATAGTATGGAGGTTCCACAAAAACTAAAAATAAAATTACCATATGATCTAGCAATCCCTATTCTGGGTATATATCCAAAGAAATTGAAATTAGTATGTCAAAGAGATATCTGTACTCCCATGTTTATTTCAGCATTATTCACAATAGTTAAGATACAGAATCAGCCTATGTGTTCAACAGATAAATGGATAAAGAAAATGTGGTATGTATATATATAATGGAATACTATACAGCCTTAAAAAAGAAGAAGAGTCTGTAATTTGCCACGTGGATAGAATTGAAGGACATTATGCTAAATGAAATAAGCTAGGCACATAAATGCAAATACTATATGATCTCACTTATATGTGGAATCTAAAAAGTTAATCTCATAGAAAGAGAGAGTAGAAAGGGAGTTACTAGGGGCTGAGAATGGTGGGGGAAGGCATGGGGAAAGGGGAGATGGTGATCAAAGGGTACAGAGCTTTAGTTAGACTGGAGGAATAAGTGTTGGTGTTGTATTGCACTGCATGGTGAACACAGTTAATAATAATGTATTGTATATTTCAAAACTGATAAAAGAATTTATTTTTAAAGTCCTCACCCCAAACAAATGATGTTGGAAGGGAACAAATACACTAATTATCTTGATTGAATCTTTCTACAGTGTATACATAAATCAAAACAACACATTGTAACCCATAAATATGCACAATTACTATTTGTCAATTAAAAATAAATTAATAAAAAATAAGAAAGAAAAACTGCCAGGCATTTTCTTCTTGCTGAGTTCAAGGAGCGCTTTTCAATCTCTCTCTTACTAACCTCCCTGCAGCACAGGATCCCATCCTAATACTCTTTTCCCTTGGCTTTCAGTACTCCACTTCCTGCCAGTCATCTTTCATCTCTTCTCAGGCTCCTTGCAAACCCTTGCCTCTTTTAATCCCTTAAATATCAGTGTTCCTTAGGATCTTATTCATGTTCTTTTTACATTCTCTTACTACCTTTTATTGAGTTATCACCAATGCTAATGGCAACCAAATCCATATTTCAAGCAAGACCTCTTGAGTTCCAGAGCTATACTTCCAATTGACCACTGGCCATCCCCCTCTCCATGAACCACAATTTCCTAAATATGTTTTAAAAAAAAAGTGCTCATTATGTTTCCTCAAACACTTATTTTTAAATAATCTAATTGTTTTAATGGGCAAAGAATCAGAATAGACAGTTCCCAAAAGAAGACAGACAAATGGCCAACAAGTGTATAAAAAATTTTTCAACATCGCTAATCATTACAAAAATACAAATTAAAACCGTAGTGAGATATCACCTCACACCTGTTGTTAGAATGACTCTTTTCAAAAAAAGATGAATGATAACAAGTGTTGGTGAAGATGTGTAGAAAAGGGAATTCTTGTGTGTAGTCAGTCAATGAGAAGGAAAATTAGTACAGCCAATATGGAAAACAGTATGGAAGTTTCTCAGAAAATTAAAAATAGAACTACTATATGGGCAGCAATTTCTTTATCTTTTGGATAGATCCTGGATATTTATCCAAAAGAAATTAAATCAGTATATTAAAGAAATGTCTGTGCCCCACGTTCACAGCAGAACTATTCACAATAGCCAAGATACGGAATCAGTCTTTGTCTGTCAACAGATGAACAAATAAAGAAAATGTGATCTATATGCACAATAGAATACACTTAATAAAATAAGGCAATCCTGTTATTTGCAATAACACAGATGAACCTGGAGGACATTTTGTTACATGAAATAAGCCAGTCACAAAAAGATAACTACTGTATGATCTCATTTATATGTGGAACCTAAGAAAGTCAAACCGAGAGAAAGAGAGTATAATGGTGGTTGTCAGGGGCTGGTGTAGAGGGAAGGATTGGAGAGATGTTGGTCAAAGAATCAAAACTTTTTTTTTTTTTTTTGAGACCAAGTCTTGCTCTGTCACCAGGCTGGAGTGCAGTGTCATGCTCTCGGCTCACTGTAACCTCAACCTCCCGGGTTCAAGTGATTCTTCTGCCTCAGCCTCCTGAGTAGCTGGGACTACAGGCGTGCACCACCACACCCGGCTAATTTTTGTATTTTTAGTAGAGACGGGGTTTCACCATGTTGGCCAGGCTTGTCTTGAACTCCTGACCTCGTGATCCGCCCGTCTCAGCCTCTCAAAGTGCTGGGATTACAGGCATGAGCCACCGCATCCAGCCAGAGTCAAAACTTTTATTTGGACAGGAGGAATAAGTTCAAGAGAGCTATTGTACAACATGGTGACCACAGTTAATAACAATGAATTGTATACTTGAAAATTTCCAAGAGAGATTTTGAGTATTCTCATGACCAAAAAAAAGTATGTGAGGTAACACCTATGTTAATGGACTTGATTTCGCTATGCCGCAATGTACACATATTTCAAGACACCATGTTGTAAACCAGAAATATGTACAATTTGCATTTGTCAATTTAAGATGAATCAATAAAAAAATTTTTAGAACTTATTCTTGGGCAGGACACAGTGGCTCACACCCAACACTTTCGGAGGGTGAGGTGGGAAGATCGCTTGAGCCCAGGAAGGGAAGGTTGCAGTGAGCCGAAATCATGCCACTGCACTCCAGGCTGGGTGACAGAGTGAGGCCCTGTCTCAAAAAAAATAAAAAATCATGGCCGGGGCACAGTGGCTCACGCCTGCAATTCCAGGATTTTGGGAGACTGTGGCGGGCAGATCATCTCAGGTCAGGAGTTTGAGACCAGCCTGGTCAACATGGTAAAACTCTATCTCTACTAAAAATACCAAAATTATCCAAGCGTGGTGGTGGGTGCCTGTAATCTTAGCTACTCAGGAAGCTGAGGCAGGAGAATCATTTGAATCCGGGAGGCAGAGGTTGCAGTGAGCTGAGATCACGCCACGCCACTCCATCTTGGGCGAGAGAGCGAGACTCTGTCTCAAAAACAAAAGAAAGCCGGGCGCGGTGGCTCAAGCCTGTAATCCCAGCACTTTGGGAGGCCGAGACGGGCGGATCACGAGGTCAGGAGATCGAGACCATCCTGGCTAACACGGTGAAACCCCATCTCTACTAAAAAATACAAAAAACTAGCCGGGCGAAGTGGCGGGCGCCTGTGGTCCCAGCTACTGGGGAGGCTGAGGCAGGAGAATGGCGTAAACCCGGGAGGCGGAGCTTGCAGTGAGCTGAGATCCGGCCACTGCACTCCAGCCTGGGCGACAGAGCCAGACTCAGTCTCAAAAAAAAAAAGAAAAAAGAAAAAAATTAATGTCATACAGATCTCTTAGAGAGTTTAAACGATAGATGGTATTTCAATTTAATACCGTAACAGAATGTTTTAAGAGACTACAAAAGTCTATCCTATTGGATATTGGAAACATTTTTCTTTACTATTTGTCTATACTAATGACTTCATTAAAGAAAGATGTTTCGGTTAAGCCTAATCTCTTCAACTCAATCACTGTTCTAGTTATTATGGCTTTACTGTACTGTTATATAGGCAGGTAAATTCCAAAATGGTATAGAATTGTATGTATGCTTTTATATAAAAGAGACGTAAAACACCAGGTAGCCAAAAATTCATCTTCCGGTTTTTTTTTTTTTTTTTTTTTGTTTTTTTTGAGACAAGGTCTTGCTCTGTCACCTAGGCTGGAGTGCAGTGGCGTGATCGTCGTTCACTGCAACCTCAAACTCCAGGACTCAAGCAATCCTCCCTTCTCAGCCTCCCAAGTAGCTGAGACTACAGGTGTGTGCCACCACACCCAGCTAAGTTTTTTTTTTTTTTTTTTTTTTTTTGAGACGGAGTCTCACTCTGTCGCCCAGGCTGGAGTGCAGTGGCCGGATCTCGGCTCACTGCAAGCTCCGCCTCCCGGGTTTACGCCATTCTCCTGCCTCAGCCTCCCAAGTAGCTGGGACTACAGGCGCCCGCCACCTCGCCCGGCTAATTTTTTTTTTTGTATTTTTTAGTAGAAACGGGGTTTCACCGTGTTAGCCAGCATGGTCTCGATCTCCTGACCTCATGATCCGCCCGTCTCGGCCTCCCAAAGTGCTGGGATTACAGGTTTGAGCCACCGCGCCCGGCCAGTTTTTTTAATTTCTTGTAGAGATGGGGTCCTGCTGTGTTGGCAGGGCTGGTCTCAAACTCCTGGTCTCAAGCAATCTTCCCACCTTGGCCCCTCAAAGTGCTGGGATTACAGATGTGAGCCACCATGCCCAGACATCTTCTGGTTCTGTTTTTCCTCTGCCATTTACCTTGGTGCTTTCTCTGGCATCAAAAAGGGAGTTAACCCAGGTCCTTGGCTAATAATCACAGTACTCACATTTTTGTACTTTTTATAGAGTGTTTTTAATCTGATTTCATTTTGATCACAAAAAACAAGTCTTTGGAGGA
This sequence comes from Papio anubis, assembly GCF_008728515.1. NCBI lineage: Eukaryota > Metazoa > Chordata > Mammalia > Primates > Cercopithecidae > Papio > Papio anubis. The sequence goes on along the minus strand of NC_044981.1, from coordinate 108,015,085 downwards.
TTATCAGTTCATCTTAGATAAGAAACTGAGAACAGGGTCAGGGGAAATGCCCAATATAAATGCCAATAGGAGAATCAAATTGGCCACTATGGCTCTGTGCCCAGTAATTCTTGCAAAAGAGGGCCAAGCATATTGGAAAGATTAATGACATAATCATTTGTATATAAGTTTGAGCCCATAACTAAAAATACAAAAAAATGCAAATATACCTATGTTTATATTACCAACAAAGATACTAAGAAAAAACTAGTGAAAATCAGATCTATCTACCTAGAAAACTTTGCTTTCTTCTTACTTTTTAAAACTTGCCCTTCCTCTTGTGTTTCTCTTTCTACTGTAGTATCCTAAGAATTCATTTGCCTCATCTAACATTAAAGAAAAACTCAGAAAAGTATTAATTACTGTTTCTAATTGAATTCTCGTATCTATTGATCATTTCCCCAGTTCATCTCAAGTTTTCACATGAAAAACACAATAGTCTAAATAGCTCTTAGTTTTGTAAAAGACAAAACTGAGATAAGATCAAAACCACAAAAGAACAAGTTTTTGAAAATTTTTTTTATCCCTAAAAATCTCGGGGATAAGTACTCATAGAAAAGGGTAAGACCTTTCCCTTCAGGGAGGGCCCCATCTACTTTGTAATGATGCCTTCACTAATGCCTTCACTTTTTTTTTTTTTTTTTTTTGAGATTGTGTCTTGCTCTGTCGCCCCGGCTGGAGTGCAGTGGCACAATCTCGGCTCACCGCAACCTCCACCTCCCAGGTTCAAGGGATTCTCCTGCCTCAGCCTCCCGAGTAGCTGAGATTACAGGCATGTGCTACCACGACCAGCTAATTTTTTTGTATTTTTAGTAGAGACAGGGTTTCACCATGTCGGCCAGGCTAATCTTGAACTCCTGACCTCAGATGATCCACCCGCCTTGGCATCCCACAGTGCTGGGATTAGAGGCATGAGCCACCACGCCTAGCCCACTAGTGTGATTACTTGATTAACATCTGTCTCTCCATTAGACTAAAAGTCCTTGGAGAACATGAACAGTGAATACTTTTGCTCACTCTTGTACCCTAAGCACTTACTCATCTTGGTGCTCAGTAAATATTTGTAGGGCCAGAGCATTTCTATGAACATGACATTTCTACAGAGAAAAACAGGGTCCATGAAAGTAAAGAGTGGGAGCCCTTAGAAACTGAACAGCTTGGCCAGGCGCGGTGGCTCACGCCTGTAATCCCAGCACTATGGGAGGCCGAGACGGGTGGATCACGAGGTCAGGAGATCGAGACCATCCTGGCTAATAGGGTGAAACCCCGTCTCTACTAAAAAATACAAAAAACTAGCCGGGCAAAGTGGCGGGCACCTGTAGTCCCAGCTACTCGGGAGGCTGAGGCAGGAGAATGGGGCAAACCCAGGAGTCGGAGCTTGCAGTGAGCCGGGGACCCGGCCACGGAACCCCAGCCGGGGGGAAAGGGGGAGACCCCGTCTAAAAAAAAAAAAAAAAAAAAAAGAAACTGAACAGCTTTCTCTAATAACAGCTGTTTTATTGACATGAATAAACTGAGTTACAAGTAGCCCAGATCCCCAGTATGGAGTTCAGCGTTAAGATCCTTATTTTGAACATAGTTATAAGGCATAAGGCAAGAACTAGAGTCAGAGGCTCTAAGTCAATTTCCTTTGTGGCAAGGATCACAGATGGGAATGGGCCAGTATCCACCATTAATGACAACTAAGTCCCGGATTTTATCTTAGTCCTGTGGATCCACACCACGCTCGGGAGCTGATAATCCAGACACACTAGCATCCCTGTATTTGGCCCTGAGATATCAATCCCCCATCTGTCTTCGAATAGGGAAAACAGAGTCAGATTTGAAGTTTTAAATATAAACATTAATGGGAAATTGATGAAAACCTAAGTACAGAAATTTAGAATCAAAATTAAAATGTGCAATTTTTTTTTTTTTTTTTTTTTTTTTGAGACAGTCTCACTCTGTGTCTCAGGCTGGAGTACAGTGGCCCAATCTTGGCTCACTGCAATCTCCGCCTCCCAAGTTCAAGTTATTCTTGTGCCTCAGCCTCCCAAGTAGCTACAAGTACAGGCATGAACCACCAGGCCCAGCTAATTTTTGTATTGTCAGTAGAGACAGGGTTTCACCACACTGGCCAGGCTAGTCTTCAACTCCTGGCCTCAAGCAATCTGCCTGCCTCGGCCTCCCAAAGTGCTGGCATTATAGGCAAGAGCTACTGCTCCCCGCCAACATGTGCAAATTCTTAACCCTCACTTTAGGTAGCACTCTGTAAAACCCTGGTTGGGTTGCCATTATTGGCCCTCTCCTTCACTCATAGGGAAGCATATTTATTTAGACATAGGCTATTGTACACTTAATAAACTATAGCACAGCATAACTTTTATATGCACTGGGAAACCAAAAACCTTAATGTAACTCACTTTATTGTGATACTCACTTTATTGCTGTGGTCTGGAACCAAACCTGCAATATCTCTGAGTTATGCCTGGATACACAAGGTATACTATTCTGCCTTAATAAAAGAAGGAAATCCTGTCATTCACAACATGAATAAACCTGGAAAACATTATGTTAATGTTATGCAATAAGCCAGACACAGAAAAAGAATACTGCACACTCTCACTTACATGTGGATTCTAAAGAGGTTGAACTCAGAGATGCAACGAATAGGATGGTGGATAGTTACCAAGGGTTAGGGGAGGAGGAGATGTTGGTCAAACTATACAAAAGTTCAATGAGACAAGAGGAATAAATTCAAGAGAGCGATTGTACAACAAGGTGAGTACAGTTAATAACAGTATGTTGTATTCCTGAAAATCACTGAAAGAGTACATTTTAAGGGTTCTCACAACAAAAAATGAGTGTGTAAAGTTAGACAATGTTATTTAGTTCAATTTAGCCATTCCACAATATATACATATTTTAAAACAACATGAACCTAGTAAGTAGATACAATTTTGTCAATTAAAATTAATTAGTTAATTGGAATAATAATAATACTGATGGAAAAACTGGATAGTCATATGAAAAAAAATTAACTTCAATGCCTACCTCACAGACCTAAACTTGACAGCCGAAACTATAAAGCTTCCAGAAGAAAATATAAAGCAATATTTTTGTGATCTTGGGGATTTCTTACTCAGGATGCAGAAAGCACTAAACATAAAAGAAAACAAATTCTAATCACAAGTGACATTAATAAAATAAGCAAGCCACAAGCTGGGAGAAAATAGTCATCAAACATATATCTGTCAAATAATCTGTACCTAGAATACATAAAGAATTCCTCCAACTCAATAATAAAATGACAAGTAGACAAATTAAAAATGAGCAAATGGGCCAGGCATGGCGGCTCACGCTTATAATCCCAGCACTTTCAGAGGCTGAGGTGGGTAGATCACAGGGTCAGGAGTTCGAGACCAGCCTGGCCAACACAGTGAAACCCCATCTCTACTAAAACTACAAAAAATTAGCTGGGCATGGTGGCAGGCTTCTGCGTTCCCAGCTACTCAGGATGCTAAGGCAGGAGAATCACTTGAACCCGGGAGGCGGAGGTGGCAGTGAGCCAAGATTGCGCCACTGCACTCCAGCCTGGGCAACAGAGCTAGACTCCATCTCAAAAAAAAAAAAGAAAGAAAAAAGAAAAAAAGAGCAAATGACATGGACACTTAACAAAAAAATGTAAAAATGGCCAATAAACACATAAAACAGTGCTCAACACAGTGAATCATCAGGAAAATGCAATACAACCACAATGAGATACCACTCCACACCCACTATAATGGCAAAAGTCAGAAAGATGTTGGTCAGATCTGAAGCAAAAAGAACTCTCATACAAAGGTGAGAATGTAAAAGGCTGCAACCGTGTTTTTTTTTAAATGTGTGGTGCTTTCTGATAAAGTTAAACATAACATGTTCTGTGACCACCAGTTCTGCCCTTTAGCATTTACTCAAAAGAAAGAAAAACACGTATCCATGCAAAGATTTGTCTGTGAATATTCATAGCTAGTTTGCTTATAATTCAGGTTGGAAACAACCCAACCGTCCATCATTAGGAACAGATAAATTGTAATATGTTCATAAGACAGAATATACAGTAATAAACAGAAACAAAATACTACTGATAATTTACCCAAGAGCATAGATTAATCTCACACACATCATGCTGAACAAAAGAAGTTAGGTATGTAAAAGTGCAAGCCACATAATGCCTTTTCTATGAAGTTCTGGAACAGGCAAGACTAACCTTTGGAGAAAGAAATCTGAACAGTGGTTGTCCCCAGTGAGAGTAGAGGCTGGTGGGATTGACCTCAGTGGAGCAAGACGGGAAATATTCTGGTTTTTGGTAATAGTTTGAGTTCCATGAACATACGCATTTGTCAAAACTCATGGAACTGCAACACTTATGACCTGTGCCTTTCACTACATGAAGGCCATGCCCCAATAAAATAATTTAAGTCACAGAAGGTAATTAGAGAATATTATTTCCATGAAATTAAAATTTAACTTGAAAACAAATAAAGGAATAATGTAGGGCAGGATTCATTCCACTCTTCCGCTTCAGAAGGATAAGCCCCAGATTGGGACTGAGATGGAAGGCACAAATCTGCTTTCATTTCCACCTTACTAGAATCATGATGTGCCTCTGGCCGGGTATGGTGGCTCACGCCTGTAGTCTCAGCACTTTGGGAGGCCAAGGTGGGTAGATTGCTTGAGCCCAGGATGGGAAGGTTGCAGTGAGCCAAGATCGCACCACTGCGCTCTAGCCTGGGTGACAGAGAGAGACCCTGTCTCAAAAAAAAAAAAGAAGAAGAAGAAAACAAAACATATTTTCTATACAACATGCATCCGATGTCAATAATTATTTTTTTCCCTCATTCCATCCATAAACAAAAGCCAGTTTCATCTTCTGGAACCTTCAGAAGATATGATGTGTTTTGGCACTGGCCACGATAGCAGACTTAGGTGTGTCTGTCTCAAACATGATATCAACAAGGGCAACTTTCAAGGATAAATGTGAATGTTTGTAATTTTTGCTTTATGTGCTGACTTTAGAACCTAATTGAAGATAAGCTATGATTCCATAGTAATTTTGTCTATGCAGCAGGGTGATAACTAATATCTTAGATTTAAATGCATAACTAAATTACTGTCATATTATTCTTAGTACTCTGGTTATAATTGAACGTACCCATTGTGCGTGAATGAAGTATATTAAAATTCATTCTGCTTTTCCCTTCCCTCCCCTTACCCAAAAACATGAGCTATTTATAAAATTTTCAGTCTTTTCATTTGGTTTTACTTATCTGGACTCATAAGCCATGCGTGGTAAATTTCAGACCTATAATTTGTGGCTTCCTGCTTCCAAGATCACTCCAGAATAGTTCTCATGGGACTGTTTTTCTAGTTAAATATTTACACATATACATGGGGTACACGGGCAGTTCATATTTGACATGATTTAACAGCATCTACATCTGTTTCTCACTATAACATGGCAGAAAAATGTGCCTACTAAACATTTTTTAAATATATTTGTTCAAAACATTGTTTCTACTCCTAAGATGTTTTCCATGTTAAGAAAACAGAAGATAGTCCCCCCCAGCCAGGTCCTTTTTAATTCCCTTTCTCTGGTTCAGGGTTCTCTCTTGCTATCAATCATTGCTTTCCAAGCCTAACCAAAGCATGTGTCATGTCTTATTTTTATCAGTGTGTGAGAAGCACAGAATTAAATTGAGACACGAAGGGGGGGAAACATCTTATTTAAATTTAAAAAGCCTTCAAAAGCAGCGACTAGCTCCGGGTGTGATACTTCAAGATTAGCAAGATCGTGTTTGAATGCACTCCCTGCCTATATAAACAAGCCTGAAGTCTGTTCCACGCTCCCAATACACGGCTCAGGCATGGGCTTTTTTTTTGGAAAAAGAGAAAATTCTTGGCTTTCAAGAGTTCTCTTAATCATTGCTATGTCCCCAAAATTTCAAATCACAACATAAATATCTGTTCTAACTCTCCCTTCTCTATTTAAGGAGGCCAATCATATTTTAGACTCGAGCATTTTTTTCCAAAAATATAACACGTAAATTATGAGAATATTCCCTTCCGAGCACTAATTTAGAATAAATTGCTCTTATCTCGCTTTTATTCTGTTGTTTTGAGTTTCAATCTGCAAAACTGTTTCCTCATTTTTATTCGTATGTTGTTATCTAAGTAATAAAAAAGTGAAAAAGAATGAAAACAAAACTCCAAAACTCCTGAATGATAAATCCTAGAAGCTGACCATATAGTTCATAAGTATCAAATAAGCAAAAATAAAAGGAATAATCATTTTCAACTATTTCAAGACTTATTTTTCCAATTTGTATCTAATTCAAAACCTCGCCTTTTTCTTTTCTCTTTCCTGTTCATCTTTTGGCCACTTCACAGCTCATTTCACTCTAGAGAAAAGGAGTTTGGGGAAAATAAAAAGAGATGAGACTCAATGAGTGCAACTGGCTCAACTGCCCTGAGGAAAAGCTTTGTTTTCAAGAAGCCTAGAAAAACTGGCTCTAATAACGATTTTGGTGCATCTGAGAATTTAAATAAACCTTAATATTCTTAATTCCTGTCACTGATTAAAAAGGGTAGTAGTCAATTTTTAGACATCTTGGTTTATGGAATAATAAGAAAAGTTGTTTAAAGCTGGCTGTCACACTGTGTATCCAGAGAACCCCTTTCTAGGATAGGAAGGACTGAGCGTACCAATTGTGCGTAAATGAAGTATATTAAATTTCCCATACAAAACTCTACGTACATGGCTGGGCACTGTGGGACTAGCCTGTGATTCCAGCTACTTGGGAGACTAATGTGGGAGGATTGCTTGAGCCCAGGGGCTCTAGATCAGCCTGGGCAACATAGCAAGACCCCATGTTTAAAAAATTATGTATATAATTTTATCTATAGACATATATATAGACACTCACACATATACGTGTGTATATATGCATATGTGTATACATGAATTCTTTTTTGTTGTTGTTGAGACAGGATCTTGCTCTGCTGCTGAGGCTGGAGCTCTGTTGCTCTGTTGCTCAGGTGGTACAATCACAGCTCACTAGCCTTGACCTCCTGGGCTCAAGCAATCCTCCCACCTTAGCCTCCTGACTAGCTGGGACTATAGGCGCACACCACCACACCAGGCTAGTTTTTGTATTTTTTGTAGAGACGGGGTTTCTCCATGTTGCCCAGGCTAGTTTCGAACTCCTGGGCTCACGCAATCCTCCCATCTCAACCTCCCAAAGTGCTGGGATTACAGGGGTGATCCACCATGCCCAGCCTATATGTATATACACGAATAAATGTTACATTTGAAAAACGTTACCTTTGAATAATAATTCTGAAGCTTCAAATATCTATGCTAATTTTAGAAGGTAAGTAATTATAATATGTGTATAAATAAAACCTACAGATGATTCAAAATAGTTTTTACTCATAAACTTATATACTAGATAAACATTTCAGGAAAGAGGGCGATATGTATATTTATAAATTTCCTTCTCAACCTTTGGAGAAGTAAAATATAAAAAGCATCCAAAAGACCCAGGTCAGGCATGGTGGCTCACGTCTGTAATCCCAGCACTTTGGCAGTCAGAGGCAGGCAGATTACCTGAGGTCAGGAGTTCAAGACTAGCCTGGCCAAAATGGTAAAACCCCATCTCTACTAAAAATACAAAAATGTTAGCCAGGCATGGTGGCACAAGCCTATAGTCCCAGCTACTTGGGAAGCTGAGGCAGGAGAATTGCTTGAACCTGGGAGGCAGACACTGCAGTGAGCCAAGATCACACCATTGCATTTCAGCCAGGGTGACAGAGAGAGACTCTTCCTAAGGAAAAAAAAAAACCCAAGGAACCTTACAAAACCTTTTAGAAGGTAGAAGGTAGAGGAGGAAATAATTCTCAAGTCTTTTCATGAGGACAATGGAATCCCGATACCAAAACCTAACCTGAACATTTTAAGAAAAGAAAACTGTAGACCAGTATTTCTCATGAACATGGAAGCAAAAGCTCTTACCAAAATATTTGCAAATTGAACTCAACAAAAAATAAAAAGGATATTATACAATGACTGTGTGGTTACCCAAGCTTAACATTTGAAATTCAATCAATATATATCATCATATTAAAACAATAAAGGGGAAAACCACATGATTACCTCAATAGGTGCCGATTGCATTCACCAAACTTCAAAAACACTTATAATTAAAAACTAAACAAAAAACCTTCAGGCATGCAAGAAATAGAAGGGAACTTCATCTCATGAAAAGGCCACCTACAGGCTGGGCAAGGTGTCTCACACCTGTAATCCCAGCATTTTGGGAGGCTGAGGCAGGAGAATCACTTCAGGCCAGGAGCTGAAGACCAGCCTGGGCAAAATGGTGAGGCCCTGCCTCTACAAAAAGTTGTAAAGTTTTCAACACACACACACACACACACACACACACATGCACCCACCCCTACGGTTGGGAAAAATGCAAATGATGTGCTATCGCATACTTCTGCTATCATCGTACTGGCAGTATTAACCAATGTAATAAAATAAGAAAAAATAAAAGACTTAAAGACTTGGAAAAGAAGAGGTAAAACTGCCTCCTAAAGAAAATGTTGGCCAGGCATGTTGACTCACACCCGTAATCTCAGCACTTTGGGAGGCTGAGGGAGGCAGATCAACGAGGTCAGGAGTTCAAGACCAGTCTGGTCAACATGGTGAAACCCCCTCTCTATTAAAAATACAAAAATTAGCTGGGCATGGTGGTGCATGTCTGTAATTCCAGTTATTTAGGAGGCCGAGGCACGAGAATCGCTTGAGCCAGGGAGGTGGAGGTTGCAGTGAGCTGAGATTACACCATTGCACTCTAGCCTGGATGACAGAATGAAACTTTGTCTCAAAAAAAAAAAAAAAAATTATCTCAAAAGAAATGAGCAGCCTATACATTAAATGCAATTTTTAAATGTAGAAATTGTAATACATAAACTATACTTGAAATCTAATTCAAACAAACAACAAAAACAAAACAAGTGTATGAAATAATTAGAGGAATTCGAACATTATTTAATATTATTGGAGAACTTTATTAATCTTTTTAGATGTGACAAGTGCTTTTTAACAAGAGATTCTAGCAGATGTTGTCAGCTCTGCATCCCATGCCCTTGGCTCTGAACCATTGCCTTAGATACCCTGCCCAGTTTCCAACTCCCAGCATCTGGGTTCCTTTGCCTGAGGTCTTTACTAGCCCCAGATCCATGTGCACGAGGGACTAGAAGTGCTGAGGAATCCACACAGCTGTCCTCTCCATATTCACCCCTAGCGCCCCTCAACCAATGACTGTTGGGGGTTGATGAATACATATTCCAGTTATCTTATTCCTTGGGGACAGGGAACATGTATTCTCCACAGCCCCCAGGAATTCTGCAGCAGGATGAAGCCATAATTGGTGGTGACAAGCTTTTTGATGCTCACCCTATTGATCTGTTTCCCTTCCCTCTCTCATTCTACCAAATATTTATTTGGCATTTACAAATAAACGTTTATTTGGTATTTACACATAAATACTTGCATTACCATCTTTGTCTCAGGATCTGCTTCTGGAGTAACCCAAACTAAACCAGACACATGCAGAAATATCTCAAAATGACATGATGTCTGATTCCTTCAAAACAATATGCAGAGCCCAATGCAGTGGCTCATACCTGTAATCCCAACACTTTGGGAGGCTGAGGTGGGCAGATCACCTGAGGTCAGGAGTTCAAGACCAGCCTGGCCAACATGGAGAAACCCTGTCTCTACTAAAAATACAAAAATTAGCAGGGCGTGGTGGCAGATGCCTGTAATCCCAACTGTTTGGGAGGCTGAGGACGGAGAATCGTTTGAACCCGGGAGGTGGAGGTTGCAGTGAGCCAGGATGGTGCCATTGCACTCCAGCCTGGATGACAAAAGCGAAACTCCATCTTAAAAAAAAAAAATACATGTGTGTGTGTGTGTGTGTGTGTGTATATATATATATATGTATACACAGAGGGAAGATACAGATGAAACAAGACTGATCACATTGAAAGTTTTGAAGCTAAGTAATGAGTACAATGGGACTTCATTTTATTATTTTGTCTACTTTGATAAGTTTGAAATTTTTCATAACAAAGTTAATTTTTTAAAATGAATGCATAAATACATTGAAAGTCAGAATGTGAAACAGACAACATTTCAAACCAGCAGAGACATGTGGCTTATCCAACTGGCTAGCCATCTGGAACACATCTAATAAAGTTACCTTTTATCAAAATAAATTACAGGTGAATCAAATATTTGGATATATAAAATAAAATTATGGTCAGTTACAGTGGTTCATGCCTGTAATCCTAGCACTTTGGGTGCCCAAGGTGGAAGGAATACTTAAGCTCAGGAGTTTGAGACCAGCCTGGGCAAGATGGCAAGACCCCATCTCTATTTGAAAAATAATAATAAAATGAATAAATAAATAATAAAAAGAAAATCACAAAACTATTCCAGGTAAATGTGGGATAATTTATTTCTTTTTGGATCTGAGAAGGCTTTTCTACACAATGTACAAGACCGGGTGCAGTGGTTCACACCTGCAATCCCAACATTTTGGGAGGCCAAGGCAGGCAGATCACCTGAGGTCAGGAGTTCAAGACCAGTCTGGCTAACATGGTGAAACCCTGTCTTTACTAAAAATATAAAACTCAGCTGGTCATGGTGGCAGGTGCCTGTAATCCCAACTACTCGGGAGACTGAGGCAGGAGAATTGCTTGAACCCAGGAAGCGGAGGTTGCAGTGAGCTGAGATCGTGCTACTGCACTCCAGCCTGGGTGACAGAGCAAGATTCTGTCTTGAAACAAACAAAAAAATATACAAAACCCGAATTCCAAAAAGATTAGCAAATGTGACTACATAAAATACATTTGAGGGTTTTTTCCAGCATGGGAAAAAAAATACCATACAAAGTCAAAAGACAAATGATCAACTGGGAAAAATATTTCAACGCATATGACAATGAGTTCATGTCTTTCATGAATAAAGACCTCTTACAAATCAATTATAAAAGACCAGTAAACCAATAGAAAAACAGGCACAAAGCTTAAAGAGACAGTTCATAGAAAGGAAACACAAATGGCTTATGAACACAGAGAAAGATAGTCCACCTCAATCATTTTCACAAAGTAAGATATCAGTGAGATAAAATGTTTCATTTATTAGATGGAAATTCTCAAAATATATTCATAAGATGGCTACTAAGTGACAAAATACCAAAACATAGAACAGTCTCTAAACTATGCCTTCACCAGTGTATAAAAACTATATATTAATATACATGCATATCTATAGATACACATAGATAAGTATATGTACATATGTGTATATATGCTTAAATATGCATAGGACTTTCTAGAACTACATTGTATAAACTGATTAGTGATTGCTTCTGGGGAAGAGAACTAAGAGTGGGAGCCCAAAGTCTTAAGTGAGAGTAAACATCACTTCCCACCATGTAATTTTTAATGTTTAAATGTATATCTGCATAGTCTTTCCAATTCAAAAATAACTGGCTAATAAAATAATCTGAATTACTTTATTCCACAAATGTTTACTGACTGAGCATCTACTTTCTGACAATCACTACTTAAGGGTTGAGAATAGAGGTGGGGATGACCAGCGTGAAACTCTGTCCTCACAGCTCTAACATGCTTCTAGGAGGAGAATAATAAAAATCTTCAATTAATCCTGGTCAATCTAGTAATTTTGACTGCAACTTAATTAATGTTTTCTTTGAGTGTGCTTTTTTGGGGTGTGCTGTTTTACAGTGAATATATTTAGTTTTATATAAAATCACTACTCCAGAAACACATTCTTTAGAACAGACACAATAATTGCCATCATAATTTGAACAGGCCTTGACAAGTGAGAAGAAATGAGAAGAGGTTTGTTGTTCAAGCCTCCATGCATAGCCACATTATTTCAGAATTTCATTCTTGGCTGGGCACAGTGGCTCACGCTTGTAATCCCAGCATTTTGGGAGGCCGAGGCAGGTGGATCCCTTGAGCTCTGGAGTTCAAGACCAGCCTGGACAACATGGCGGAACCCCATCTCTGCAAAAAGTACAAAAATTAGCCAGGTATGGTGGTATGCACCTGTGGTCCCAGCTACTTGGGAGGCTGAGGTGGGAGGCTTGAGCCCAGGAGGCAGAGACTGCAGTGAGCCAAGACTGCACCACTGCACTCTAGCCTGAGTGATAGAGCCAGACCTTGTCTCAAAGAAAAAAGAAAAAAGCTGTTAACATTGTTTCACATAGAAAAAATACACATTTTGGCAGACGACATAATCCTATATCTAGAAAACCCCATCACCTCAGCCCAAAACCTTCTTAAGCTGATAAGCAACTTCAGCAAAGTCACAGGAAACAAAATCAATGTGCAAAAATCACTGGCATTCCTATACACCAACAACAGGCAAATAGAGAGCCAAATCATGAATGAATTCCCATTCACAATTGCTACAAAAAGAATAAAATACCTAGGAATACAGCTAAGGACAGAAGAAAAGGATGTCTTCAAGGAGGCCTAAAAACCACTGCTCAAAGAAACCAGACAGGACACAAACAAATGGAAAAACATTCCATGCTCTTGGATAGAAATAATTAATATCATGAGAATGGCCATACTGCTCAAAGTAATATATAGATTCAATGCTATTCTCATTAAACTACCATTGATATTCTTCACAGAATTAGAAAAAAAACTATTTGAAAATTCATATGGAACCAAAAAAGAGCCCAAATAGCCAAGACAATCCTAAGTAAAAAGAACAAACCTGGAGACATTATGTTACCCAACTTCAAACTATAATACAAGGCTACAGTAACCAAAATGGCATGGTACTGGTACAAGAACAAACACATAGACCAATGGAAGAGAAAAGAGATCTCAGAAATAAGACCACACACCTACAACCATCTGATCTTTGACAGACCTGACAAAAACAAGCAATGGGGAAAGAATTCCCTATTCAATAAATGGTACTGGAATAACTGGCTAGCCATATACAGAAAACTGAAACTGGACCTCTTCCTTATACCTTATAGAAAAATTAAGATAGATTGAAGACTTAAATGTAAAACCCAAAACCATAAAAACCCTAGAAGAAAATCTGGGCAATACCATTCAGGATATAGGCACAGGCAGAGATTTCATGACAGAAACGCCAAAAGCAATTGCAACAAAAGCAAAAATTGACAAGTGGGATCTGATTAAACTAAAGAGCTTCTGCACAACAAAAGAAACTATCATCAGAGTGAATAGAAAATTTGCAGAATGGGAGAAAATTTCTGCAATCTATCCATCTGACAAAGGTCTAATATCCAGAGTCTACAAGGGACTTAAACAAATTTACAAGAAAAAAATAAACAAACCCATTAAAAAGTAGGCAAAGAACATGAACAGACACTTCTCAAAAGAAGATGTGGCCAGGCGCGGTGGCTCACGCCTGTAATCCCAGCACTTTGGGAGGCCTAGGTGGGCAGATCGCGAGGTCAGGAGATTGAGACTATCCGGGCTAACACAGTGAAACCCTGTCTCTACTAAATATACAAAAAATTAGCCGGGCGGGCGCCTGTAGTCCCAGCTACTCGGGAGGCTGAGGCAGGAGAATGGCATGAACCAGGGAGGCGGAGCTTGCAGTGAGCCAAGATGGCTCCACTGCACTCCAGCCTGGGCAACAGAGCAAGACTCCATCTCAAAAAAAAAAAAAAAAAGAAGATGTACATGTGGCCAACAAACATATGGGGGAAAAAAGCTCAATATAACTGATTATTAGAGATATGCAAATCAAAACCACAATGAGGTACCATCTCACGCCAGTCAGAATGGCTAAATGGCTAAAAAAGCAAAAAACAACAGATGTTGGCAAAGTTGCTGAGAAAAAGGAACACTTTTACACTGTTGGTGGGAGTGTAAATTAGTTCAACCATTGTGGAAAACAGTGTAGTGATTCCTCAAAGAACCAGAGGCAGAAATACCATTTGACCCAGCAATCCCTTTACTATACCCAAAGGAATAGAAATCATTCTATTATAAAGATATATGCACACGTATGTTCATTGCAGCACTATTCACAGTAGCAAATACATGGAATCAACCTAAATGTCCATCAGTGATAGACTGGAAAAGAAAATGTGGTCCGTATACACCATGGAATACTAGGCACCCATAAGAAGGAAGGAGATCACGTCCTTTGCAGGGATATGGATGGAGTTGGAAGCTGTTATCCTCAGCAAACTAATGCAGAAAGAGACAACCAAATACCACATGCTCTCAGTGAGAGCTGAATGATGAGAACACATGGACACATGGGGGCTAACAACACACACTGGGGCCTGTCAGAGGAGGGTGGTTGGGGGAGGAGGAGCATCAGGAGGACTAGCTAGTGGATGCTGGACTGAATACCTATGTGATGGGTTGATCTGTGCAGCTAACCACCATGGTACACATTTACCTATGTAACAAACCTGCACATCTTGTACATGTGTCCCTGAACTTAAAATAAAAGTTGAAAAGAAATACACATTTTGGTTAAAAAACAAGTCAAGCTAAAGAAGAACAAATTCTAAAGTGTGGCCGATGAACACTAGACTTGCCCAGTGCTCTGTCAAAAAAGGGAACCTTGGCCAATCAGCTGGGAAACACTGCTTATTAAATTTCTCCAAAATAAAAAATTCTCCCCATCTTGGAGATTTACAATGCTTGTTAACACATTAGCAGCTCTAAGAAATCCTTCAATGGAGGCCAGGCATAGTGGCTCACACCTGTAATCCCAGCAGTCTGGGAGGCTAAGACAGGCAGATCACTTCAGCCCAGAAGTTCAAGACCAGCCTGGGCAACATAGCAAGACCCCAAATCTATTTTCTAAAAAGAAAATTACAAAAAAAAATTTTTTAAAGAAATCCTTCAATGGAGAACTTTTTTTTGCTTAACTTTTTAATCTTTCTCTCTCTTCTCTTTTTCTCCTCTCTCTGACTCAAGTGCATCCTTTAACTTCATTTAAGACTCTCTTCAGGCCTAGTGTACTCATTTCTAAAATGTAAGAGCTCAGACCAGATGAAGTCAATGGTTCCCATTCTAGTTTATCATTCCAGGTTCCCAGTCTTACTTTAGAAAAATTAAGCAATGGAAGCATTTGATGTTATTGCTTTGAAACCCAGCCAAATAAATAATTATCAGCTATTACTGAACTTCAAAGTATTCTGTATGATTGATGAATGTGATATGAAGTGATACTGAAATCACTGGTGCATTTATGAATACCAAGAAAAAAATTTATAACTTTTTTCAAAGCGACTTGGCATAAATCTTAAAAGATGGCAGAAAAAAATAATCCCAGACACTAGACTGAACAAAAAGGCGTTAGTTCAGACTCTAATGTTTGCAGGAAACAGGAAAAGAAGTTTTTAAATTACATTTTAAAAATCTGCCAGGTGCAGTGGCTCACGTCTGTAATCCCAGCCCTTTGGGGGGTCAACAGGGGAGGATCACCTGAGGCCAGGAGTTTGAAACCTGCCTGAGCAACATGGCAAGACCCTGTTTCTAAGAATGTATTGTTTTTAATCAACTGAGAGTAATATTTCTAAGTAACCATTCACAAGAACAACTACGTCAGCCAGGCACAATGGCTCACACTTGTAATATCAACACTTTGGGAGGCTGACGCAGGAAGATCACTTGAGCTCAGGAGTTTGAGACCAGCTTGGACCACAGAGTGACACTCTGCCTCTACAAAAAATAAAAAAATTAGCCAGGTGTGGTGGCACATGCCTGTAGTCCCAGCTACTGAGGAGGCTGAGGTGGGAGGATCACATGAGCCCAGGAGGCTGCAGCGAGCCATGACCGTGCCACTGCACTCCAGCCCGAGTGACAGAGCCAGATCTTGTTGCCAAAAAAAAGAAAGAAAAGAAAAGAAAAGAAAAGAGAAAGAAAGAAAGAAAGAAAGAAAGAAAGAAAGAAAGAAAGAAAGAAAGAAAGAAAGAAGGGAGGAAGGGAGGGAGGGAGGGAGGGAGGGAGGGAGAGAGGAAGGAAGGAATCTAAAAACTAAAAAAAAGAACAGTTTTTTAATGAATTCCTAGATTCGTCATGCAAAAAAGAAAGTGAAATTTTTTTTTTCATGAATTCTCTACTCATCTTCCCCCCAAACAGCTCAGCACTAGCTTAGTGGCAAATTCACATGCTTCCAAAAAGTGCGGGAGCAAATTAGAAAAGACTGGATCACCTGACATCAGGAAATGCTCATCTGAGCTCAAATCAGGAGAGTCTTTGGTTTGAATCTTTGTTTTCCTTCAGCAAACTCCAAAGCACTTCCCAGCCCCACTCTGGCCTCCGAGCTGTCAAAACTTCTTACTAATTTGTAGCTAACCTGAAGCTACATCTGTGAAAATAGAGCACAACCTACCTCCGTCCCAAGGAGCACTCTCTCAGTCCCATGGCAAGAAGAAAGTTAGAAGACTACGTGTGGGCTCAGAACAACTGAAATTCACTATCACCCACCAGATTACTTCCTTATAAGGACAATCTTCTCGGATAGAGCACAGCAATGACCAACAATAACAAATGCAAAATCCAATTAAAAAAAAAACACTTATGAGACAAAAGAGATCCAATTCAAGACACTCCCCCAAAAGAAAATGGGGAGGGAAACAACTTTCCTTTTAACAGAATACCAGCAGGACCAACAGGACTTCTATAATTATAGGCTCTTTTTTTTTTTTTTTTTTTTTTTTTGAGACAGGATCTCTCTCTCTATCACCCAGGCTGGAGTGCAGTGGCAAAATCACGGCTCACTATATAGCCTCAACCTCCTGGATTCAAGCAATTCTCCCACCTCAGCCTCCCAAGTAGCTGAGAACACAGACATGCACCATCACGCCCAGCTAATTTTTTTTATGATCGGTAGAGATAAGGTCTTGCCATGGTGCCCAGGCTGGTCTAACTCCTGGGCTCAAGCAATCCACCCGCCTCACCCCTCAAAGTGCTGGGATTACAGCCATGACCCCCACGTCTGGCCAGCCTCTCTTTCAACTAACACTCTGCCTAAGGAAGTTGTCTTACATGCAACTTTAAACCCAATCCAAGCGTTTTTTCTTACAGCACCCCTCACAAGTATGTTCAGCTGTGGGCCTTCCTAAGTTCTGATTCTCTCTTGAATTTATCAGGACACCTCACTTCCAATCTTTCGAGAAGCAAAATAGTCTGGCTTAGTGGTCAACACAGCATTTTCTACAGCCTACTGTCAAAGGCAAAACTTTAGAAAAGGAATTATTTCCTCCCATATTTAAAAATGTTGGAGGAGGTAGCTAGGCAGACATGAGCAGGGCAGGAGAGGGCTCCTTCCTACCCCAGGGATGTCAGGCAACCATCAAGTGATGGTCAGGCAGTTGTTAAACTGTCTTTCTAAAATAATAATTCAGGAGGTCGAGGTGGGTGGATCACTTGAGATCAGGAGTTTGAGACCAGGTTGGCCAACATGGCAAAACCCCATCTCTACTAAAAATACAAAAATTAACCAGATGTGGCGGCATATGCCTGTAGTCCCAGCTACTCAGGAGGCTGAGGCAGGAGAATTCCTTGAACCCAGGAAGCGGAGGCTGCAGTGAGCTGAGATCATACCACTGCACTCCAGCCGGGGTGACAGAGTGAGACTCTAAAAATAAATAAATAAATAAATACATAAATACATAATTGAGAATTTAGGAAAGAAGAAAGGAAAGGAGGGAGGGAGGGTAAGAAGAAAGAAAGAAAGAAAGAAAGAAAGAAAGAAAGAAAGAAAGAAAGAAAGAAAGAAAGAAAGAAAGAAAGAAAGAAAGAAAGAAAGAAAGAAAGAAAGAAAGAAAGAAAGAGAGGAGAGAGAGAAAGAAAGAAAGAGAGAAAGAGAAAGAAAGAAAGAGAAAGAAAGAAAGAGAAAGAAAGAAAATAATATTGAGGAAGAATAAGGATGAGTTCGGATCCCGAATCGAAGAAATAGATTCTGATTGGTCGGCACTGGCGCGAGATCCGACCCCCGAGCGAGGGAGTCTGAATAGCATCGACGTGAACTGATCCATGATTAACGCCCTGCCAT
>NC_044981.1:107994153-107996868 GCF_008728515.1 Papio anubis | reverse complement strand
TGGTAGCAGCATCGGTTGCATGTGCTGAGTACTTCCTCTGTTGGCTGGCGGGGGTTCATTCAGAGAGTTCCTCCAAGGGAGCACTCTCTCAGTCCCTTAACAGGCATTTGGGCTCGGAAAGAACAGCACAAATTCATATCACCCACCAGATTACTTCTTATAAGGACAATCTTCACCAGACAAACATACAGCAATAGTAACAATAACAATGATATGAAAATCCAATTAAAAACACTTATGAGACTGTAAAAGAAGTCAATTCAGGCCTCCCATGGGAGAAACAACTCCTTTTACAGCAAAATGCCAGCAGTTTCTATAATTATGAAATACTTTTTGAGTCTCTCCACACCCAGGCTGGAGTGCAGTGGCTTGAAAATCACAGCTCATATGGCCTCAGCACTCTGGATTCAAGCAATTCTCCACCTCCAGCCCCAGTAGCTGAGAACACAGTGCCACCATCCACTTGACTAATTTTTATGATGGTAGAGATAAGGTCTTTTCATGGGTGCCCAGGCTGAATTCTTTCTGAGCTCGGCAATCCACCCTTCACCCCTCAAAATTGCTGGATTGCAGCCATAGGCCCCCACGTCAACTAAGCCTCTCTTTCTCAACTAACTCACCTGGAAGTTTGTCTTACATGCAACTTTAAACCCAATCCAAGCGTTTTCTTGTTTCCCCTACAAGTATGTTCAGCTGTGGGCCTTCCCCTAAGTTCTGATTCTCTTGAATTTATCAGGACACCCTCACTTTCAATTTTAAGTAAAAATAGTCTGGCAGTGGTCAACACAGCATTTCTACAACTTCTGTCAAGGCAAACTTTTAGAAAAGGTATTTCCTCCCATTTAATCTTGGAGGAGGTAGCTGGGCAGACATGAGCAGGGCAGGAGAGACAGCTTCCTACCCCGGGATGTCAGGCAGCCATCAAGTGAGTAAGTGGGCAGTTGATAGCTTCTTTCACACTACAAAATAACTTCAGGAACCGGTGGTGGATCACTTGAATCTAGGGTTTGGTGGCATGGCAAAACCCCATCTACGAAAAATACAAAAGTGTATGTGATGGCGACATATACCTATGAAGATCCAATGGGAGGCTGGTGGAGAAATTATGAACAAGCCGGGCTGCAGTGATGAGATCATACTCCTGCACTCAATAAGGGGTTGACGGGATGTGGAACTCTAAAATCATCATCATCATCTATAAATATAATTAGAAAAGGAGGAAGGAGGTAAAGAAGAAGAAGAAGAAAAAGAAAAGAAAAGAAAGAAGAAAGAAAAGAAAGAAGAAAAGAAGAAGAAAGAAGAAAAGAAGAAGAAAAGAAAAGAAAGAAGAAAAGAAAAAGAAAGGAGAAGAGAAGAAAAGAAGAAAGAAAAAGAAAAGAAAGAAAAAGAGAAAAGAAAGAAGGAAGGAAGGAAGAAGGAAGGAAGGAGGGAAGGAAAGAAAGAAAAGGAAGGAAGGAAGGAAGGAAGGAAAGAAGTTTTATGACTTCAATAAATAAAAAATAATAATATAGTAATTTGTTGCAGTCAGTACCAAGGAAAGGCAGTATCCCGATAGACAGAAAACACCTCAAGTTGGTGGTCAGCAGCTTCCCAGTAAGATCCCAGGCATGGGAGAGTGGACTCAAGCATGTGCACTAAGAGGCAAAATGGCAGAGTCTAGCTGGTATATGACCTTCCTTGAGGAACATTCGACTCCACAAAAATCCTCAAACGAGCATTCATACAACTCTACTAAACACATATGCATGTAACCCCTCCCAAGTGCTGAAAGGCCACTGTGGGCGAGGACAGCACACCCCAAGGAAAAATCAAGGGAGGAGAGACACAAACCCTAGAACCCTGCCAGTGCAGGAGACCCCAAGTCAAAGGTCTGATAGGGCACTTGGTTTTCTCAAGTTGCTCGCTTGTCCCTCTTCCAAGTTCACTTCCTTTCATTACTGCTCTGAAACTTTTTAATAAACTTTCACTCCTGTTCTAAAACTTGCCTCAGTCTCTCACTGTCACTCTCCCTTATGCTGCTCAGCCAAATTCTTTTCTCTGAGGAGGCAAGAAATGGGTTGTTACAGACCTGTTAGGATTTGCCGCTACTAACAAAAAGTGCAATTCTCACCAGTGAAACTCTGCCATCATTTTCATTAAGTCACATGCAGAACAAATGCAACTGAAATACCAGGGATCATGATATTTTTATACTTCTCTCCTTGCACAGCATCTGACCTGTTGATAACTGCTCTTTGTTTTTTGGGGGGTTTTTTTTGTTTGTTTTACTGTTTTTTTAGAGATAGGGTCATGCTATGTTGCCCAGGCTGGTCTCAAAGTCTGCTAGGATTCCAGGCATAAACCACTGTACCCAGCCCATGTTGATAACTTTTTATGAGACAAACTCATCTTCTGGTGAAAGCCAGTGAATGACAAATACTCACCTGGCAGTTTAAGTTTATATGTGAAGATGCTATGTTTCCAGAATCACATTTTATGTGATTTTTGTGTTTAAAAGTTTTCGGCCGGGCGCGGTGGCTCAAGCCTGTAATCCCAGCACTTTGGGAGGCCGAGACGGGTGGATCACGAGGTCAGGAGATCGAGACCATCCTGGCTGACACGGTGAAACCCCGTCTCTACTAAAAAATACAAAAACTTAGCCGGGCGAGGTGGCGGGCGCCTGTAGTCCCAGCTACTCGGGAGGCTGAGGCAGGAGAATGGCGTAAACCCAGGTGG
>NC_044981.1:107865684-107993697 GCF_008728515.1 Papio anubis | reverse complement strand
CTAAAGTTCAAGCCTCAACTTAGCCATTCACTAGTAGGGTGGCCTTGGATAGGCCACTTAACTCTTCTGAGCCACAGTTTCCCCCACAGGTGTATTACTGTCTGCTCCACATATAGACAACTCAGTATTTGTACTGTCAGAACTCAGAAACTGATACCTCAAAATATGGTGCTTTCATATACTGAACTAAAGAAGCCTCAAGGTCTCTCTGATTTTCCCCCACCTCCCAACCTCACTGTCTCACCCAAAGCATAAGATGAAGCTAAAGTTCCTTTATCTGCCTAAGATCCAGACCCACCAAGAAGAATGATTGTTTTTTTCTTCCCCTCCCTGTGAGACCAAGAATATAACCACACCTGAACAGACCCTGTGACAAGATAATGTCACAGTACTTTGGGAGGCCAGGATGGGAGGATCACTTTAGCCCAGGAGTTTGAGACCAGCCTGGGGAACATAGTGAGACTCTGTCTCTACAAAAATAAAATAAAATAAAATAAAATAAAATAAAAGATAATATCTATCTGTCAGATCATTCCAATTCCAAAGATAACTATTTACAAATTGATCTCTCTTCCCAGATACATTTATTCTCCCTAGTAATCCCCTCAACAGAACTCCTCTTCTCTGTGCCCCACCTTGCCACATAATATGTTTTGCCAGGATGGTACATGAGCTTCTGAACCCCAATGGGGAATGGGGAATCACTTTCCTTGTGTACATGTTAATAAATCCGTATGCCTTTTCTCCAGTTAATCTGCCTTTTGTGAGTTGATTTTCCAGTGAACCTTCCAAGGGGAAGTTCCCCTTGGCCCCTACAGTATCAAATAAGAAAATGTGCACACAGCAAAGAAAACAATCAACAAAGTGAAGATACAACCTGTTCAAGGCCGGGCATGGTGGCTCATGCCTATAATTCCAGCATTTTGGGAGGCTAAGGTGAGAGGATTGCTTGAGACCAGGAGTTCAAGACCAGCCTGGGCAACATAGCAAGACCCTCATCTCAAAAAAATAAATAAATAAAAGAAAAAAGAGAATATACGACTTGTTGAATGGGAGAAAATATCAGCAAACTATTTATCCAGCAAGGGACTAATATTCAGAATAACAAGGAACTCACTCAAACAACTTAACAGTAAAAAATCAAATAATCTCATTCAAAATGAGCAAAGGACATGAATAGACATTCTCAAAAGACCTACAAATGACCAACAGGTATATTAAAAAATACACAGCATCACTAATTTGCATTGGGGAAATACAAATGAAAACACAATGAAAGTGAAGAAAAAAAACTGCAATGAAATATCTCATGCCAGTTAGAATGGCCATTATTTAAAAAACAAAAATAACAGATGCTGGTGAGGAGGTGGAGAAAAGGGAACACATACACTGTTGGTGGAAATGTAAATTAGTATGGCCACTGTGAAAAACAGTATGAAGATTTCTTTAAAAACTAGAAATAGAACTACCATATGCTCCTACATTCCCACTATTAGGTACTTACCCGAAGGAAAAGAAATCAGTATATATAAGGAATACCTGTACTTGCATGTTTACTGTAGCACTATCCACAATAGCAAAGACATGGAATCAACCTAAGTGTCCATCAATGGACAAATGGATGAAGAAAATGTGGTATATGTACACAATGGAATATCATTTGGCCATAAAAAAGAATGAAATCATGTCATTTGCAGCAATACGGATGGAACTGAAGGTAATTATGTTAAGTGAAATAAGCCAGGCACAGAAAGACAAATATCACAAGTTCTCACTCATATGTGGAAGCTAAAAAAGTTGATCTTATGGAGGTAGAGAGTAGAATGATAGATACCAGTGGCTAGGAAGGGTGTGTGTGTTGGGAGGATGAAGAAAGATTGGTCAATGGATACAAACATACAAACATACAGTGAGATAGGAGGAAAAGTTCTCTTTTTTTTTCTTATTTTTTTTTTTGAGACCAAGGTCTCACTCTGTTACTTAGGCTGAAGTGCAACTGCATAATCACAGCTCACTGCAGCCTCGACTTCCCAGTCTCAAGCTATCCTCCTGCCTCAGCCTCCCAGATAACTGTGACTACAAGCACGTGCCACCATGCCCAGCTTAGTTTTTAAAAAATTTTTGTTGCGACGAGGTCCCACTGTGTTGAGGCTGGTCTTGATCTCCTGGGCTCAAGTGATTCTCCCACCTCAGTGTCTCCCAGAGTGCTGATATTACAGGCATGAGCCACCACGCCTGGCCTAGAAAGAATAAGTCTTATATTCAAAAGCAGAGTAGAGTGACTACAGTTAATAACGTTGTATTATATATTTCAAAATAGCTGTAAGAGAGGACTTGAAATGTTCCTACCACATAGAAATGATAAATACTGGAAGTGATGGACCTAAGTAACCATGACTTGATCTTCACACATTCCATGCATGTAACAAAATATCATATGTAATCCATAAATATGTACAAATATTATACATCAGTAAAAAAGAAAGAATGTACACAAGCACACTCAATAAATTATAAAACTTCTGAGTTTTATAAAATTTCTGAGTTATAAAACTTCTGAGCCAGAGCTCAGAAGTTCCATGCGAACAGGCATTTATGATTTAGAAGGATATTTTCCTTCTCAAAATAGAGCAAAAATGGAAAGAAAAAGGCTAGGAAAAGACTTTTGAGAAAACAGCATCCTACTTTGCCCATTCTTCAGCCATAGACACTGAGTGTGAATGTAAGTAACTTGTCTAGTCCTTCCAAGACAAAGAGGGACTATCTTTCCATGGAAATGTCTGAATAATAAAAAGATTGCTAAACCTGAATCTTTGTCACTCTTACTCAAAGCCCCAGACCATGCAATGACATTCAGATAAGCAAAAGAATCTCTGAGTCTCTCTTTTATACCAGGAGACAAGACACAAGCTACAGGGCAGGCAAAAAGGCCAGGTCTCAGCCGCTGAATTAGCCAATGTATGTGAGTTATTGTGAAAAAAGAGGCACAGCAACGAGGAAAGAGATTTGGCCACAGTCAAATTTCCGTTATTTACTGGGGAGAAGGGGGAGGAGGGAGGAACCAGGTTGGCTAGGAAGAAAAGTGTTAAGAAACAAAGCTATTTTGACCTAAGGACAAATGTATGAACTCAGTGCTATACAATGTGAGAAGAAAACTAGCTCTGAGCAGTCTAAGCTTTGTGCCATATACAAAAGTGATCAGTCCCAAAAAGACATGAGTAGAGGATTTCAGTGACATACCATACCACCCTTGCCCTGGGGGCACTTGTTTAAAGTCACTTTGGACCATGGTTCCTGCCTGTAATCCCAGATAGTAATACACCCATTGGGGAAACTGTGGCTTAGAAGAGTTAAGTGGCCTGTCCAAGGTCACCCTACTAGTGAATGGCTAAATTGAGGCTTGAACTTTAGGTCTCTTATATAAGGTTTCCCCACTCTAGAACATTCTATTGCCTGACCTTCATCAATAAGTTGTCTCTGTTGATTTATTATCTAGGTAAAGTTTGGATTCAAATCTTCTGCTCCCTCGTGCCTCCCAGCCTGGGTCATCCCCTGGGGCATGTATTCCTAGCCTTGCACTTGGGTGGGTTGGGAGAATCCTACTCACTTGCCTTTGATGTCTTATACTGAGGCTTTCCTTATAGAACCGTAGATACCAAACATACTTTAGCTAGAAGAAATTCTGACTTCATGTACTCTAACCCTGCCACTTTATAGATAGGGAATTGAGATCCAAAGAGTTTCAGTGACTTTCCAAATATGTCCATCTTGTTAGTGATAACTGTTCACAGCCTAGACTTTTTACTGCTAGACTCTTTATGCTGCTATATCTGAGTTAAAATGAGCACATGTTTGAAAAAAGAAGGTCTTTAAATTGTTATGAGTTACTAACACTGATGTATGACTTAGACAGTCAGATCCTTCCAACTAAGGGTGAATTGGGATTGCCAAACTATCTGATCCATCTACCCCGTAACTGTGGGCTGGTAAATGCCTGATTTAGACCTCTAAATGTTAACTACCCAATAACGAAAATCCCAGTATTTTCAGAGGCCAAAGTGGAAGATCACTAGAACCCAGGAGTTTGAGACTGGCCTGGGCAACATGATGAAAACTTGTTTCCAAAAGATATACAAAAAAATTCCAGGCATGGTGAAGCACACCTGTGGTCCCAGCTACTCCGGAGGCTGAGACAGGAGGATCGTTTGAGCCCGGAAGGTGGAGGTTGCAATGAGCTGAGACTGCAACACTGCACTCCAACCTGAGCAACAGAGCGAGACCCTGCTTCTAAAAAAATAAGAAAAATAAAATCACTTTGTTCCTGCCTAGCTGCCTCACCCATTATCTTCATGCACAAAAAATAACGTACATTGCTGCCAATGAATAGCTTGTTATTTCAATGTAAATTATTGATAAACAATTTAGGAACTTTTTTTTTTCTTTAAAACCTCTTCTTTTTTCCTTTAAAATCCCACCTGTAACTGCTGCTAATCAGCAGGGCAACTTGAATCTGTGCTCCTGGGTGGCCATTCTCAAGATTTAGGTTAAAATAAACTCTATACTTGATCATATTTTCTGAATCTCATTATTTAATTTTGACCAATATAATTGGATAAAGGTATGTTAACCTCTAAATGAGAGAGAAGAGCCTAATCATTTTTTAAAAAATAAATTCAACCAAGTTCGTTTGGTTCAATCAACTGCCCATAAATTCTCAAAATAGCGTAAGAACAGCAAGAGTACATTGAGTAATAATTTATTTTATTTACTTACTTTTATCATTTTTTTAATCTTTAATTTTTAAAAAAAAATTTAGAGACTGGGTCTTGCTAGATTGCCCAAGCTGGTCTCAAACTCCAGGCCTCAAGCATTGCTCCCATCCAAAGTGGTGAGTGGTTAGGGTTAGGTTTATAGGCATGAGCCATTATGCCTGGCCTTTTTTTTTTTTTTTTTTTTGAGAGGTTCTCGTTCTGTTACCCAGACTGGAGTGCAGTGGTGCAATCGTAGCTCACTTCAGTCTCAAACTCCTGGGATCAAGTGATTGTTCCACACAGCCTCCTGAGTAGCTGGGACTACAAGCACACACCACCACCACATCCAGCTAATTTTAAAAACTATTTTTGTAGAGATGGGGTCTCGCTATGTAACCCAGGCTGGTCTGGAACACTTGGGCTCAAACGAACCACCCACCTCACCTCCCAAAGTGCTGGGATTACAGGCATGAGCCGCCACACCCGGCCAAGTGATAATTTAATTTCAAGCATGTTCAAGTTGTAAATAATGTCAGTAATGTGAGTGGGGGAAACCTGCTAGCCAGAGGAAACTGAGTGGGGATCTAGAGTTAGATCAAGGCTGGAAAGATGGGTCCTCAACATATTGCAGAGTAGCAGTTGAAGATATTTGAGGCTAGGGAACTTCCTGAGAGAGTCTCTAGAGTGAACCCCGAAAATTTGAGACAGGTCTCAGTTTATTTTGCCAAGGTTGAGGATGTGTGCCCGTGACATAGCCTCAGGAAGTCTTGACGACATCTGCCCAACGTGGTCAGGGCACAGCTTGGTTTTATAGATTTTATTTTTTAATTTATTATTATTACTATTATTATTATTATTATTATTATTATTACTGAGATGGAGTCACGCTCTGTCGCCCAGGCTGGAGTGCAGTGGTGTGATCTCGGCTCCCTGCAACCTCTGCCTCCCAGGTTCAAGCAATTCTCCTGCCCCAATCTCCCTAGTAGCTGAGATTACAGGCACGTGCCAGCAACACCCAGTTAATTTTTGTATTTTTAGTACAGACGGGTCTCACTATGTTGGCCAGGCTAGTCTCAAACTCCTAACCTCAGGTGATCTGCCCTCCTCAGCCTCCCAAAGTGCTGGGATTACAGGCTTGAGCCACTGCGCCCAGCCAGTTTTATACATTTTAGGGAGACATGAGGTATCAATTAAAATATGTGAGAAGAGCCAGGCGCAGTGGCTAATGCCTGTAATCCCAGCACTCTGGGAGGCCGAGGTGGGTGGATTACCTGCGGTTGGGAGTTCAAGATCAGCCTGACCAACATGGAGAAACCCCGTCTCAACTAAAAATACAAAATTAGCCAGGCGTGGTGGCACATGCCCGTAATCCCAGCTACTCAAGAGGGTGAAGCAGGAGAATCGCTTGAATCTGGGAAGTGGAGGTTGCAGTGAGCCGAGATCATGTCATTGCACTCAGCCTGGGCAACAAGAGCAAAACTCCATCTCAAAAAAAAAAAAAGAAATACATATATATGTGTATATATATATGTATGTGTGTATACATATTATATTTATATATTTTATATATATATATAATGTATAGATATGTAAGAAGTACATTGGTTAGGTCCGAAAGGCAGAACAACTTGAAGCAAAGGCAGGAAGGCTCAAACTGGGGAGGGCGCTTCCAGATCACAGATAGGTGGGAGACAAGCTGTTGCATTGTTCTGAGTCGCTGATCAGTCTTTCCAAAGGAGGCCATCAGATATGCATTTATCACAGTGAGCAGAGGAATAACTTTGAATAGACTGGGAGGCAGGTTTGCCCTGAGCAGTTTCCAGCTTGAGTTTTCCTCTTAGCTTAGTGATTTTGGGGGCCCAAGATATTTTCCTGTCACGCTAGGGACAGCAACACAGGGTGCCAAGAACTAAATCAAAAAAGAGCCCATAGTTAAAAGAAAAAGTCTGAAAGAGATGGAGTACAAGTCACCAGGGTGGAAGAGGCTGAAAGCCCTGGGGCTTGAAGCCTACAGAAGGGATCATTTGGGGATGGAGGTTATGATTGATATTGAAAGGAACGCTGAATCCAGAAAGATTAGCATGAGAAAGAACCTAGATTTGGCCAAAATGGAGCCTTTGAGAGCAGTCTGAACAGAGTGCAATGAACAAAACAGGCAGGAAGTTTGCCAGGCTAAATCAGTTCCGGATCTTTTAATAGAGTGTGTGAATTTCCCAAGCTGCCTCCTTTTTCATCTTTCTTCCTCCTTTTGGCTTTTCTTCCTGTGTCCACTGGAAGGTTCAATGCATAAGGGAAGATAAAAACTAATTGTGAAATCTATTAAATGATTAGGGAAGAAATTACTCAAACACTAAAGTTGGAATGAACCTTTATAGATTGTGTGGATGTGTTCTTCATTCCTGCTTTATCATTACCACCACTCATTCTGAGTTGATTGTATTAAACCTTAATAATTTGTAATGTCTGTATGCCTTCACCTAAAAAGAAGAGTGTGATATGTAAGCCTCGAACTGCTGCCTGAGCTCCAACTATTACCCAATTGTACTGATAACGTAAAGGAAAATTTAAATATCTCAGGACTCCCAAATCCCTTATGTCAAAGAGGTTGAGCATAGAGGTTGAGTCATGCAACATCCTTTTTCAAATGAATAGCTGTTACTGGCATGCATTACCCAGACCCCCACAGAAAGGCAAAAGGCCTCAGGCATCTTTCAAGACTATTCCCACAGATCATTTGAAGCAAATTCTTTGCTGGCCTCCCATAAGCATGGACATGCCAATTATACTTTAGGTCTGCAGTCTAAGTCTAGCTCCTAAACCTGAAGTCTGTTTGATTCCACACCAATAACGTCATTACAAGCTTTTTTTCCCAGGTACAGAACAAAGACAAGATCAATCATACCTCCACTTACCCAAAGACCTCAGCATAATTGAGTCTTCCTTTACTCCCTTTTTTTTTTTAAATTCTATTATTCACCTTGTCTTATGTAAAATGTAGATTTCTGGGCATTGACTAAAGTCTCACAAGAATGTAACCATTCCTCTTACTACCTACCCGCCCCTCTCCCTACATGCCTTCCCCTTTCCAGGCTGGAGAGGAGTGGCATGATCATAGCTCACTACAGCCTTAACTTCTGCGACTCAAGTGATCCTCCCACCTCAGCCTCCCAAGTAACTGGGATCACAGGCACGCACCACTACACCTGGCAATTTTTTTCATTTTTTGGAGAAATGGTGGCAGGGTGGGGGGCTGAGGAAGGGGAGGCAGGCAGGGCTGAATTTTGCTGTGTTACTCAGGCTGGTCTCAAACTCCTGGTCTCAAGTGATCCTCCTGCCTCAGTCTACAAAAGAACTAGGATTACGGGCATGAGCCACTGCATCTAGTCTCCTTCCCTCTTTAAGGAAATGTGTAAATACTAAACCTCCTAAATATCTCTTCAGAAAAACAGCCACAAGGCTGAGTATGGTGGCTCACGTCTGTAATGCCAGCACTTTGGGAGGCTAAGGCCATTGGATCACTTGAGTCCAGGAGTTTAAGACCAGCCTGGGCATATGGCGAGACCCTGTCTCTACAGAAAATAACACAAGAAAACTAGTCAGGCTTGGTCGCATGTGCCTGTAGTCCCAGGTACTCAGGAGGCTGAGGCGGGAGGATCACTTGAGCCCAGGAGCTGAAGGCTACAGTGAACGGGGATCCCACCACTGCACAGCAAAAGCCATGAAGAAAAAGAATAAGATCTAACAGGAGGACAAAGGAGGAGAAACCGAGTATGATTAATCAAACAATCAACAGGAGGCGAGATCGGGTGGATCGAGGTCAGGAGATGGATCATCCTTTCGGGTGAAACCGATAAAATAAACAGGGAAGTGGTGCGGGGAACAGAAGTGAAGGAGCTGATGAACTGGATCAACCAGTGGAACAAAGACCTCAAATCTCAAAAGAAAGAAGAGGGAGGAGGGAGGGAGGAGGGAGGGAGGAAGGAGGAAGGAAGGAGGAAGGAAGGAAGGAAGGAAGGAAGGAAGGAAGGAAGGAAGGAAGGACAGACAGCCAGATGTTGTAATCGACTTTCAGGAAAGCTGGCCTGAAACCGGTTCGTGAGCCGGTACCTCGGTCACTCATTTCCAGTTAATGTTTTTCTCAAAACCCGCATCTTTTGCTTTTATTGAAGCATTATGCGTAATGGCGGGATGCAGTGAAATTTTCCTTTTGGGTGGTGGAAGGTGCTATCATGCTTTGCCCACAAAACTCAGGAAAGTGCCATTTTATTAGGTGAAATACAAATGTATGAAAACTCTCCCATCAGCAGACTTCCAAAATGCTCCCTTTCCCTGGGAAAGCTTTTCCTCCCCAAGTCACCTCACTTCCCACCATTTCTCCATGTTGATCAGAGAAGTCTCAGGGGCCTCAACCTCTCAACCAGCCTTCTTTCCTCTGCCAATCTGACCCCATTATGCACTCACTCTGTCTCTAAAATTACTCACATTGACCCGGGTGTGCTGTGACTGCTGTAGGAGTTATTAAGAAATTCTCTTAGGCAGATAGAGAGGAAAAGGGGTCCTTGGAACGTTTTCGTCCCGTATAAAGCAGCTCCAGAAACGTTTCTTGTCTAGTAGGAAAGCCTTGGCTCATAGAACTGGGCTGGCAACTTTTGATATGCAAATGCGGGCCATTAGAAACTGGGTCCACCCAACCTGGAAATTCCCACTATTGTCCTCTTGTCCTTGCCCACATGTGTTCCTGGCAGCATGGGCACCCCCACATATCCCCACGTGTGCAGAACATCATGGCGCCCTGTATTTGCATATTAAAAGACTAAGGTGGGAGGGCCAGTTTTTTTGCAGGCTTCATGAATGACATGCCGAGTCAAACCAATCCCCTGAGCCCTATGCAAATCAGACACCGCCCCCTCCAGCCTCCTCATAAAACTGGCTGTTACCCACCACACTGGAGTCTCCTCTCCGCTTTGGAGCCCTCCTCCCTCTGTGTCTGTACACGGGAGATTCTTCTTTCTTTCTTCTCCCTTATCTCTTGCCTATTAAATTCTCCGCTTCTTAAAACCACTCCACATGTGTCCGTGTCGTTTTATCTAATTCACATAAGTCAAGATCCCTGGTGTTCGTCCCCTCAGCGGAGCCATATCATGACGACGTCACTGTCCTTTCGTGTCCTGGTTTTGTGCTTTTCTTCCGTCTGTATATCCAGTAAATCATTACCACCAAAGATACTTCCATCCTGTTTTTCAACTGAAAAATCTCATTCAAACACATTATCTCATAGAGGCCCCAATGACTTTGGGGCATGTAAAGATAGGAGGCTCCCGGTTTCACAAATGGAGAAACTAAGACATGAAGAAAACCACCCCATGTTCACGGGTTTAGCACCTGGCAGCATAAAGATCTTCCCTCCAGGGTCCAGGATTCTTCCCGGTATAGGAGTGACCAATATGCTGGAGCACGAATATCAAGTACCATTACAGATGGCGCCCGGGGAGGGCTCTGAGCCTACATTTTCCTACTGACTTTCATGGTCATCTGTCTTCTCCCCCCACCTGAAACTTTCCCTTTATTTCTGAACAGAACGGAGGTTGTTACTCAACTTTTTTCTCCACCGTTACAGGCTCCTGGATCACACACTCTCTAACTTTTAGCATACTTTTTCTCTACACTGTTCACCATGACAATCACATGTCACTTGGGTCTTTTTTGTTGTTGTTGTTCTTTTTTGAGACAGGGTTTCACTCTGTCACCCAGGCTGGCACGCAGTGGTGCAATCTCCTCTTCCTGGTTTCAAGCGATCCTCCTGCATGCCATCACACCCAGCTAATTTTAATACTTTTTGTAGAGACAGGGTTTCACCATGTTGCCCAGGCTGGTCTCAAACTCCTGACCTCAGGTGATCCACCCGCCTTGGCCTCCCAAAGTGCGGGGATAAGAGGTGTGAGCCACCGCACTCAGTCGGTTCTTTTATTTACTGTTTCGTGTGTGTGTTTTGTTGTCACTGTAAATTAGTAAGATATTTGTAGTAACTATTATTTTCTAATATTTATTTTATATTCTTCACAATGCCTAATACAGAGAAAATTTTACACAAATATTTGCTGAATTGGGATGAATGTCTCAGGGGACTGAACAGAAATTCTAGGCTTAAGACATTATCTTTCTTACAGTCAGATAACTCAAAAATTTTGCAAGCATGATGACTCTGACAAGCTTAAAATCACATGGAGATCAGAGCCCTACTAGTCTCCAGGACCACGAAACACCAAAATAAAATTGCAAAAAAAAATGCAAGCCAGTTGAGAATAATCCACTTTCCAAAAGAGAGCTGCTGCCACCTGCTATGACACCTCCCAAAACATGCCTCAACCACTTTTTGTTCTTTCATTAACTTCTGCTTTCTTTTGTTTTACATGACTGCTCACCATTTTTTGGTTGAAAACGTGTTAGATTTGTCAATTCTTCAGTATTTACTAATTCTGAATATCTGAGCTTTCCTATGGGCAGTTATCATGAAGAAAGAAATCTCTTCATCTATCCATTCAAAAACTTTGGTTACTGTACCCCATATGGTAAATCTTTATATCTAAAATATACAATGTGTTAGGAATATGATTTTAATATACTAAAATACACTTTTATCTCTTTTTTTGTAAATACACACTTCTTTTGTGAGATGGGGTCTCACTCTGTCACCCAGGTTGGAGTGTAGTGGTGCCAAGCAATGCTCCCGATTCAGCCTCCCAAGTAGCTGAAACCACAGGCACATGCCACCACACCTGGCTAATTTTTTGTATACTTTTTGGTAGAGACAGGGTTCCACCATGTTTCCCAGGCTGGTTTCAAACTCCTGAGCTCATGCCCTCTGCCCACCTCAGTGTCCCAAAGTGCTGGGATTACAGGTGTGAGCCACTGCACCTGGCCTCACATGTACATTTTTAAAAAGCAAAAACATTGAAAATTTTACATCAAAATGTTAACTATAATTATTTCAAGGTTATTGGATCATGAAAAGTATTTATCTTCTCCTTGCTTATCTGTGTCATTGGCAATAAAATGCATTCTACGTGAACTAAGGAAAAATAATTATTTTTAAAAATTTAAGCTCTAGTTATCAAGAAAGTTGATAACACATTTTACTATGAGGTTGAATTCAAAGTGTTTGCCTAAAGAGATTATTTCTTCCCTCCTTTTTTCTAATTTAGCATATGCTAATCTTTTCCTTTATTCAAGAACTTTTTCTAGTTGTATAATAATTAGAAAGAATGGATGGACTATCTGTATTAGTCCATTCTCATCCTGCTCTGAAGAAATACCTGAGACTCGATAATTTATAAGGGAAAGATGTTTAATTGACTCACAGTTTCGCATGGCCAGGGAGGCCTCAAGGAACTTACAATCATGGTGGAAGGGGAAGCAAACATGTCCTTCTTCACGTGGCGGCATGAGAGAGAAGTGCAGAGCAAAGCAGGGGAAATCCTCTTATAAAACCATCAGATCTCGTGAGAACTCACTATCATGAGAACGACATGAGGAACTGCCCCCATGGTCTAATCACCTCCCACAAGTTCCCTCCCCCAACACATGGGGATTACAATTCGGATTACAGTTTAAGATAAGATTTGGGTGGTCAGACTGTATCCCTATCCAAGCACATCCTCTCAAAATTCTGCCTTCCTATGTTTTAATCTCTGTTTTCCTCCCCTTTTCAATCTAAATTATTAGAAAAAATGCTCCATCACCCTCAACCCCAACTCTCCTCAGCTTTGATCTGGAAGTGTCTTTGGGAATGAGATTTTCCTCAAGGTTCAGGCAGATCTGGGCTGAGCACTCCTAAAATCATTATTCACCCAAACAAGCTTGCTCTGGCCTCACTGGGGTTGGATTACACACATTCTCAGCTCCAGGAATGGAGACAAAGGTGGGCAAGCACAAAACAACCTTATCCAAAAATAAGAAATTATGTAGCATCCTTTTCCTTATATTATAGTACATTCCCTCAGGGCGGCTATATACTGGACTCTCAGGTCAAACACGCCTAGGCTCAAATTCTGACCCCAGAGTCAAACTATTGGGGTTGGAACCCTGACTGTACTATTTCTGGGTGACCTCAAGCCAGGTTTGAAGTTCTCTGAACCTGTGTTTTCTCATCAGAAAAAGGGAACTAATAATAACAGCACTTCCTAGAACTATTTGATTTAAAAAATTAGATAATGAATGTAAAGCCTTTAACACGGTCCCTTGCAGACAGCAAAAGGACAGTATATGTTACCTCCATGTGCCACACAGTCAGTGAGGCTGGGGAAGGCCTGCATGGCCTGTTGAAGGAGCTGCAATTATTAGGTTGGTGCAAAAGTAGTTGCAGGTTTTGCCATTAAAAACTACTTTTCACCAACCTATAGAAAGAAGGAGTCCTCTTGGACTCTATTTTCTGCCTTCCTCTAAGGCTCACATCAGTGACTTCTACTGCCCAGAAAGTTCCAGGCATTGCCTAGAATGTTTCATGGGCCAGGAGCATCCATCCATTGGCAAAAGGCCACCTCCACAATGATAAGAAACGTGAGCTTGTGGGGAGTAGACAGTGGTTTGGTGCTCAATGCTTGAAGTCCATTGAGATTGACGGAGGGATCGCTTGCTAAATTGCTCCCAATGCACGGAACACAAAGAGGATGCAATGCAAGGTGGAAATTACTACACCCCATGTCTAGGACCCTGTGACTACAGCTAATGCCAACTTGAAAGCAAAGTCGCTTCAAGGCAATCTGGAGTCGCTGAGCCTTCATTACTCAGCTTACTTACTGTGTTTTGGTGACTTGGTGTCTCTCTCCCCGTGCTGGCTCCTCAGCTCGGAATATGTGGGACTCCAGCGTTCCTCTCAAGGCAACTAATTTGTACATAACTTTGGAATGTTTGTGAGTGTTCACAAGATAAAACTAAATAGTACTCAAGTGCCTGGCTCAAACCTTGTTTGAGAGTCCCTCCCTCAAGTCCCCATTACCTACGCAAAAGCTGCTCTAGTTGATTAATCAAGTTGAAAATCCAAGTGCAGAAAACGCTGGTAACTGTGTTCCAGAGTAAAATCCAGCTCTAGCTGGAAAACTGTGACCGTATTTGACCAAGGGAGTTCAAGTTCAGACACTTCTCTTTGATAGACTGGCTATAACTGAGTCTAACCAAGAGACAATACTAATTCACACGATTCCAGGGGAATTTCAAAGGTGATCTTGTCCATTTAATTGTAATGAAATACCTGGCACATTATGTGGAAAATATTAGGTACTCAATAAGTATTTGGTGAATGCTGAATATTCATAAGTGGGTCCTTATCATATTATATGGTTAGTATTCACAACTACTAGTAAGAACAACTCTTTGACTATTTTTTATCAGGATGGAAAAAGAGGTTGGTATTTGTGACTTAACAAGGAACCAGAAAATAAGGTCTTTAACATCATTTGCTTCAGGCTTTTAATTGGTGGAAAGAACAAAGTTGTTACAAATGACTTGCACTTCCAGTGAATAAATGCAATGTTCCTGCTGCAATCATTTAATCTGCTAGAATAGCAGAATCTTCAAACATGTTCAATAAATTGTTGAGATTATATAGATTCTCATCAGTCCATAAAACTATTACAGATTTACCCAATAGTGTGCTGTAGTCTGAGCTATTCAAACAGAATAATCATAAACAAGTAGCCTAAAACATATGGTTTTCATGTTTATAGCTGTTTGCTCAGTTTTTCAAATAATTAAAGATTTTCTCCTTAAAACATAACTTTGTATAAGTACAGCTTATCTTTGGATAAACTGTGACACTTTACACAGAATTATATTCTATAGGAGTGAATAATGTTAAATTAAGGTTCCTGGAAAGCGTTTTGGTTGGTTTCATCTTTTTTCCTTTCTCAGAGGTTTGTATTATTCTATCTTATTATTATTATTATTATTATTATTGAGACAGGGTCATTGTCTGTCACCCTGGAAGGAATGCAGTGGTACGGTCATCGCTCATTGCAACCTCAGTATCCCGGGCTCAAGTGATCCTCCTGCCTCCATCTCCTGAGTAGCTGAGACTACAGGCATGCTCTCCCACATTTAGCTAATTTTTGTTTTGTTTTGTTTTTAGTAGAGACGAGGTCTTGCTACATGTTGCTTGGGCTGATCTCAAACTCCTGAGCTCAAGTGATCTTTCCACCTCAGCCTCCCAAAGTGGTGGGTCGAATTCCTGATTTCAAGTGATTCTCACACCTCAGCCTCCCAAAGTGCTGGGATTACAGGCGTGAGCCACTGTGCCTGGCCTATTTTCCTGTTTTAGAGTAAGGTTCAGCCTCTTTTAATATATGTACATTTGCTTATAAGTAGTTATATGTTCTGTTCCTCTCTGGCATTAGAGATCAGTGAATAAAACTCCTAGGAATGCAGTGTCCTTCACAATAGTCAGGAAAAAAAGAACTTCTACCCTGTCCAAATTTGAAAAAAATCTATCTAGTCACAGGTTTCTATTGCATGTTTAGAAAAAGATTATACAATTAAGAGGAAGAGAAAAAAGATATTTTCAGTTTTGCACAGGTTAAATGAATTAGCTTCCTATAATGATATTTACCTGTTAAAAGAATGTTGTTCTGCTAGGGATAATCATGTAATAGGAATCAGGGCAATTCCAATTCTGCTGAAAAGGGGATTTAAGAGATTCTTATGTCACAGAGAAACTCAAGAACATGCTGGAAATCCTGGCTATTTATGCTGTCATTAAAGTACTTATGCAGGTACCAGCCTAAGTTTATGGATCAAAGTGATCAACAATTACAGATGAACCACTAAAATGATATAACATCCATTTATTGAGAAGTTTCCACTTGCTATACACTTAGATTGCAGCCTTAGATTTTACATTTGGATCAAAGTTCCATCACATTGCATCATTTTCAGAATATTTGAACTTTTCTTTCAATAGAAACTGAGGTAAGTAAATATCCCCCCAAATAGACACTAATGTTCCATATCTAACAAGTAACCAAATTGTCATGATAATCTGGGATCACTATCTAGACTCCATTTATGAAAGGAAGTCGTTTTATAGATTTCACAATAGCCTGATTTTCATTTTGTAAATGTGTCTCATTGTTGAGTGTCTTTATTCACTCCCATTCAGTGATGAAGTGACTCTACTGTTTGAGGCCCAATGCCACGAGTTAACTTCATGGAAATGAGTCATGTTCAATTTGGCCCCTAGAAGTGCTTGCCAGCCACACAGATGGGTTTATTACTAGCACTAAAATTACCTTCATTCTTTACCTCCTGTATTAGCTTCCAAGAAGGGTTCCATTGGTTTATAATATTTTTGTTTTCTTCTAAGTATATACATTTACTTTCATTTGGCCCATATATCAAAGCAATTGGTTAGTTTTTTTATTTTTTCAGAGACAGAGTCTCACTCTGTTGCCCAGGCTGTACAGCCGTGGCATGATCATAGCTCACTGCAGCTTCAAACTCCTATGCTCAAGGGATCCTTCTGCCTCAGCCTCCTGAGCAGCTGGGATTACAGGCCCACACATCATCATACCTGGCCACATTTCTTATTTTTGTAGAGATGGGATCTTGCTTTATTGCCCAGTCTGGTCTTCAGCTCCTAGCCTCAAGTGATCCTCCCACCTCGGCTTCCTGAAGTGCTAGGATTACAGGCATCAACCACCACACCTGGCCTGGTTTGGTATTTTTATCTCAGCTTTTATAGATGAGAAAACTCAAGCGTGGAGAAGTTAAATGTTTGCTTATAGCACAAAACTATTATATACCACAGGCAGGACACTCAAGTCTCCTAACCTTTTGATCTGTGGTGTTCCCACTAAAAAAAATTGAACCTAATAGAAGGTCCCATCAATATGGGTCCAACAATACTCAAAATGGAAACTGGATATTTTTAAATTAGTTTGGGTACGGTTATGAAAGAGCAGCGTGAGGGATCCTTGTGGTGATGGAACAGTCACATATCTTGACTGTGGTTGTGAACTACCGAGGGATGGTTCTGAGGCCCCCGCAGTCCCCTTTTGTTCCCTGCTGGCTGGAAGCATTTCCTACACGGTACCACCTGGCTGCCTAAGAAGACAATCACGGATGTGCAATCATGCCAAGGCACAGACAGTTTCCTGGAAAAAAGAACAACTCCTTTCCACTACCTCCTCCCTAAGAAAGTAGAAAAGAATTTCACTTGGACAGTTTTAAAGTAGAGAGCAAATCTGCTCTGCTCACACTCGCCCTTGGTGTCAAATCATTATTTATGTAACAAAAACTTTAACATAAATGAAAACAATGTAATGTGTAGAATGGCAGTTAGGCCACAGGCTCAGAGACACAAAGATCTGGGTTTGAATCCCTCTCTCCTGCCTATTGTGGTGGTTTGAGGCAGAGGACTTTACCTCTCTAAGCTTCAATTTCATGGAGATAACGATAGTACTATTTCCCAGAACTGTTTTAAGAAGTGGCTGAAATAGCCTAAAAAGGAACGAGATCATGTCCTTCGCGGGGACACGGATGGAGCTTGAAGCCATTATCCTCAGCAAACTAACGCAGGAACAGGAAACCAGACACGGCAGTTCTCACTTACAAGTGGGAGCTGAACAATGAGAACACATGGACACAGGGAGGGGAACAGCACACACTGAGGCCTGTGGGGGCGGGGGGAGAGGGAGAGCTTCGGGAATAGCTGATGGATGCTGGGCTTAATACCTAGATGTTGGGTTGATTTATGCAGCAAATCACTGTGGCACACATTTACCTATGTAACAAGCCTGCATATCCTGCACATGTACACTGGAACTTAAAATAACAGTTGAAGAAAGAAAAAGAAATTGTAAATGTAAATGTAAACTAAAAGGTAAAAATAAAAGTGCAGATCACAGTGTCTAGAACCTACCAAGTGCTCAGTAATATCATTGGTTTTTATTGAGCACTCCACATATGAAATATTCAGAAAATGCTGTAGACTCTGTTAGGAATCCTATCATGCTGCTATTTCTATTTCGATGCCTAGTGCATGCTGGGTTTTTGTTTCTTTGATTAATTCTTTCATTTCTAACTTGACTTAGTTTTCCTTGACGATCTGGTCATTCTTCATGCAGACTTGTTTTGAAAGACTCATCCACATTCTAGTAACTTTGGGCTGAGTTTAAGCTGGCCCACTTTTCACCTTTCAGCCCTTCTGTGTCAATCCCTGTGTCAGTCTAGGAGGCCTGTCTTTGCTCACATTTGTTCAGCCCTTTGCCTTTTTGTCTGCCAACTATCTCTCCTTTCTAAGGCAAAGATTGATTCTAAGACAGAGACAGAAGATTCTTTTTCAATGCCTACAAGCCAAAATATTTTATTTTGCTTATGTCCCTGATAAGGGACTCCATGGTGACCTGCTGGCCCTGAGAGATGGCAGGGCCAAGATTCTAACAACAGGAATAATAATTCTTGACTCTACAAAATAATCCGTGACTCTACAAAAATGTTTTCATGACCTCTCCCTATGCGTACCAAGATGATAAAGATATGGCAACATTCCCTAAAAAATGAATTGCAATTATACTGGGAGATTTAAATTGAACTTAGCATTAGTAACTGACGAATTGACTATTGAATTTTTTAGGAAATCATCAAACTCAGGTTTAGACGCAGTTATAAATCATTCAGAGAAAATAACTCATTTTCAGGTCATTCTAGGAATTAATCAGACCAGCCAGCCCCAGGGGGACCATGTTTCCTTTTTCTCACTTCAGAGTTGACACATGATTCTGCACCAGGCTTACTGTCAAAGGGGATTCCCCTACAAAGACTAAATAACATAAATTTTAAGTGTCATTTCTTAGACTGCAATGAACCATGAACTTTAGCACACTATACCTAAAACATTGCTTTTGTTGTCCTGTTGGTGGAAGATTTAAGGAGGGTTAAATTTTTGTCCATTTCTTTTTTTTTTTTTTTTTTTTTTTGAGATGAAGTCTCCCTCATTGACCAAGCTGGAGTGCAGCCGCATGATCTCGGCTCACTGCACCTCCTGGATTCAAGCGATTCCCATGCCTAACCTCTTGAGTAGCTGGGGTTACAGGCGCCCGCCACCATGCCCAGCTAATTTTTGTATTTTTAGTAGAAACAGGGTTTCGCCATGTTGGCCAGACTGGTTTTGAACTCCTGACCTCAGGTGATCTGCCTGCCTTGGCCTCCCAAAGTCCTGGGATGACAGGCATGAGCTACCGCACCGGGCTTATTTATTTTCTTTCAACATTTGTTTTATTTTCATATTACTAAAATAGTTCAGGTATGTTCCACTAATGAAAAATCTGGGAAAAAAATAGAGTACAAAGTACAAAGAAAGAAAAATCATGAGCTATAAGTCCACTGTTCATATATTAACATTTTAACACCTTTCACCCAAATCTTGCTTCTTTGCAGTATTTTTACATAGTTGAAAAAGTTATGTTCCTCCTTTTTTGACTTAGCATTACATCATGAGACTATTTCCATAAATATCATTTTATTGATGACATTTCTTTATATACCACCATGTGTTCAACCATTCTGATAACTAGGATTATAATATTTATTTTAAATTAATGATTCTTTTAAAAACTCACTTTCACTTTATAAAATTCAGAAAATGTACAAAGCATAAAGAAGAAAAGACAAATTAGTGATTAAAGTTTTAAGCGTGGCTGTGGCAACTTGAAGACTGATATTGATAACTGCCATTTAACGCAATCACATTTTTAACCCTCATACAACAACCCAAAAAGTCAGTATGTTATAGTCACCACTTAATAGGTTCAGAGGTCATAGAGCTGGTGGGTTCAGAGATACAGATTTTGAACAGATCTATCTGACCCCCAAACTGTGTTTTCTCTTGGCTAAATTACACTGACCTTCCCATAATTACCTCCACCATCACCTCTACCACCATCATCTCCAACCACCATCTCCACCATCTGTACTGTCACTTCTACCATCACTTCCTCAACCACCTCCACCATATCTACCATCACTTCTACCATCTATCACCTCCACCATCACCTCTAACCACCATCTCCACCACCACCTCAACCACCACCTCCACCATCTCCTCCACAACCACCTCCACCATCTCTACCATCACTTCCACCATCACCTCTACCCCTCCAACCACCATTTCTACCATCTCCATTACCACCTCCACCATCGCCTCCACAACCACCTCTACCATCTCCACCGTCACTTCCACCATCACCTCCCCTGCCACCACCAATTCCACCACCACGCCCTTTATCTCCACCTCCACCTCTACCACCACGTATTGCCACCCCTTTCACTTTACTGACCTAGGGATTTTTCTGATCCCTGTTCTACACACCCTTTCTTTATACCTTCATATTCTCCTCTCCTGCTTCACTCTGACCTTTTCTAACCTTCACTTTTTAAAGTGCCTGAGTAACAGAGATAAAGCAATGGCTTTCCTACCACATTCATTTTATGAATTATCCCAGTTATTCATTCATTCATTCAACAAATATTTACTGAGAGCAGGCACTGTTCTGAGCACTTGGGAGCACAAGTAACTCCTCCATTTGCAGGATTCTCTTTAAGGCTGAAAGGCTTATTTTTTAGGATTTTTCTTCACACATACACGCACACACACACACCATTTGCCACATTGGACCTACTTGCAAATTGTTAACCTGTACTTCATTTATCAGCTCACACTGCAGAGCCTCCAAGCTGGATGGAAAGCAGAAGTGAGCTGTTGATTCAAAAGGATACACGAGTCAAAAGGAAAGTCTCAGGCAATAGTCATGAAGTAATTTCTTATCTCTTATTGCCACAGCAAACTACCGCAGGAAAGAACTTCCTATTTCCATACTCTGATGATGTATATTTGCTTAACACAGCTTGCCTGAAATAGTTCATACATGGACCCACTCCAGAAAAGACACTTGATTTATAAAAAGAGGAATGGAAGAAAATTAAAAGGTAAATTAAAGAATGAGTTCATCAACACATACACAAACTTACACCCTTTTCCTCCTCGCTTGCATGATGTGAGCAGAAAGAAATGCATGTTCTTTCTTTTTGTGTTTTCTTCTTTATTTTATTTTATTTTGAGATGGAGTCTTGCTCTGTCGCCCAGGTTGGAGTGCAGTGGTGCAATCTAGGCTCACTCTAACCTCCGCTTCCCAGGTTCAAGCAATGCTCCTGCCTCAGCCTCCCAAGTAGCTGGGATTACAGGTGCATGCTCCCATGACCAGCTGATTTTTGTATTTTTAGTAGAGACGGGGTTTCACCATGTTGGCCAGGCTGGTCTCGAACTCCTGACCTCAGGATCAACCTGCCTTGGGCTCCCAAAGTACTGGGACTACAAGTGTGAGCCACCACACCTGGCCTTCTATTTCTATTTTCTTTTATTTTCCTTTTTTTTTTTTTTTTCCTGTAGAGATGAGGTCTCATTACATTGCCCCCAGGCTGGTCTCAAACTCCTGACCTCAAGTGATCCTCTCGCCATGGTCACCCAAAGTACTGGGATTACAGGCATCAGCCATCGTGCTCAGCCCTCCGTTTCTATTTTCTACATAAAATAAATAACTAGATAGAAATTAGACTATCAAGGATAGCACTAGGAACACATAGGCCACTCAAGACTAATAAAGTCCACTGCCGTAGTCAAAGATGCTTCAGTGGGTTATAATTCTGCCTCCTATAATTAAATTCTTTCACATACACCCCAGCAAAGAAAAATCAGGTGCCCCAGACACCCTTACTAAAAGCCTCTGAACCAACAACACCTAGCTGTCATTTTCATACCAGAGATATTGTGTCAAGCCCAAGACCTTTATGAAAGAGTAAAATGCCCCCCAGCTGCCTCCACGCAAAGGAAGCTCCCCAACAAAGAACACACTTTCTCGAAAGAGGGTGGCCCCAGAGCGCTTCCCACAATGAACTCCTCAGGACCCAAACACACGCAGAAAAGTGCTTTTCTAAATCAAACCTGTGGTCTGCAGTCTAAACACCTATCAAGACAACACCCATTTAAGAAACACAAAAGCACGGTGAGTATACAACTCTCTCCTCTTTCAAAGCTTTCACAGAATTAGAGAATCTTTAGCACCTGGCTTCCCAGATTACAGAGAGCTTAGTGAATATCATATCCCCAAAGCCACATTTCCTACCTCACTACTCTAAGGAGAGTTCTAGGTATCCATTGCTTTGCCATCTTGATCTGTCAAGCAATTACCTCTCACACATCAGCCAAGGAGTGACGTTACTTACATGCAATACAAAGAGAGTAAATCCAAGAGTAGTCTCTTTATTTCTGGATTCTGAAGCCTCATAGTACTCTGAGGCCAAGCTTGAGGATTCTACTCAAAGCAGCCTTAGCTCTGGAGGCTCAGTCAACCCAGAACTAACATTCAAAGCTGATCAGAGAGTAAAGTTCTTTCGAAAGAAGAGGAAGTGTCATCTCCACTTCCTCAATCCTATTGCTCTTCCTTCTCATTGTTATCAAACTCTTCCTGGATGCCCATATCCAGGACAAAGTACATGTAAGGCAAGCACACCCCATCTGCCTGACTTCATTGATCACTAAGCACTGCCCCCAGTGTATTCATTTGCTGAGCACATTGGCGAAATAGTTCATGGTTCTGCTTTCCTGTTTTGGAGGCAAGAATGTTCATTTACAGGGCATGGAGGGTAAGATGATCTGCAGAGTCATTCTCAGCATTTTTGGGTGAAATGCCACTTCAACCCCTTAGGTTCAATCTTCTTTCAGATTTCCCTCTTTCCTCCTTTCCTAATCATTCCTAATGCTCTCATAAACAGAGGGTACACACACATTTGTAAAAAGTATTTTAGGAGAAAAATAAGTCTTAGCCTGCCATCTTTTGCAGTACACATAGTAGAGTCTCTAACTTCAAAACTTTTCATTCCCACACTGGAAAAGGAAAATGGCAGGCTGAAAGTCAGAGATATTCCATCTTATTACAAACAAATTCCTGCCCTCCCAATCTCCCTTTCAACACCAGCTTCTTGGTTCTCCATACCTTCTTGGGAAATGAATACAGTCTCACTCTATTTATATTCTGCTCTCAAATAAAACATTAAAAATGGGCTCATGACCAGTGCAATCTTCCAAATGTGGTACCTAAATTTTAGCATGTGTATTGGTTACTTTTCACTGCTTAGCAAATTACGCCAAAATTTAGTGGCTTAAAACAACAAACATCTATTATCCCATGGTATCTGTGGGTAAGGAATCCAGGCCCAGGTTAGCCAGTGGTCCAGCTAAAGATCCCCCTACAAGGCTGCAATCAAAGTGTGGGCTGGAACTGCAGTCATCTCAAAAACTCAATGAGGGAAAGAAGCTCTTCTAAGATCGCTCATTTGGTTGTTGGTAGGATTCAGTTTCTTGGGGATGATTGGACTGGGGGTCTCAGTTCAATGCCACCTATTGCCTGGAGGCCATGCTAAGTCCCTTGCCACATGGACTTCTACTTAGGGCAGCTTCATATCATGGTAGCTAGCTTCATTAGCAAAAGCAAGCAAGAGTGAAAGAGAATGAGAGAGAGTTGAGTGAGAGCAAGATGGAAGTCACTTCTGTAACCTAATCTCAGAAGGGACAGTCTATCACTTTTGCCATACCCGATTTGTTAAAAGCAAGTTACTTGGTCCAATCTCCACTCAAGAGGAGGGGATTACACAAGATGTAAATTCTGGGAGGTGGGGATCAAAGGGATCTTAGAAAGCTGCCTACTAAAGCATGTAAAACGTTTATCCAAACTCAAGTTGCATCTGTCAAACCAAATGTTAACAAAAGGGAAGAATCATTTAAAGATAAAGTCATAAAATACAGTGATAATATTGAAAGAGTATCTGAAATATTAATATAATACTATAGCCCAATACTAGCCCACACTAGTCAATACCAAGATCACACTGCTCAGACCTGGGAAACTAATGACTTGTTCTTCCATCTCCAAGAAACAGACAAATAGCATACAAGCAAAAACCTAAACTAAACTATACAACGAGAGCTGGGCAGTCTGGAATC
The DNA here is from genome assembly GCF_008728515.1 of Papio anubis. Classification (NCBI taxonomy): domain Eukaryota; kingdom Metazoa; phylum Chordata; class Mammalia; order Primates; family Cercopithecidae; genus Papio; species Papio anubis. The sequence goes on along the minus strand of NC_044981.1, from coordinate 107,969,901 downwards.
CCAGCACTTTGGAGGCTGGGGGAGGGGGATCTGTTAACTTCGGGAATTTGAGACCACCCTGGGCAACATAGCAAGACCCTGTCTCTAAAAAAAATAAATAAATTTAAATGTTTAAAAAACAACAACTCCAAAACTAGCCTAGAATCTGGATGGTAGCTGATACAATTTCAATAAAAAGAATAACTTTTCACCTAATTACAAGACTGAGAAGGCCTCAAAGGAGACATAGCATCAAACTTTTCTGATTGGGTATATATAGTCACCTTAAGCAGTCATCCCATTAGGATCAGAATTCCCTGACACATGGTCTTCCTCCTCCTGCACTCAATGCGTGTGCCCCTTCCTAAGGATGGCCCGTCCTAAGAATGACTACATTGCCTGTAGTCCCCACCAATCCCACATGTTACAAACAGAGACCACCTCTTCCATCATCCTTTGTAAGCATGATTTGCTTAGACCAGGCCTAACAGAAGGTCTGTTTCATGGCCTGCAGACAACTGGGGGCAAAGAGAAGAGGGCCATTCTGGGTGGAGAAGTAAATAATTCGGTTGACCTTAGATCTTCCAAATTTCAAGATGTGTGCTAATGTCCCACACAGGCACTGCTGTCACATGATCCCAAAGGATAAAGGCAACACATTTCTTTTCTTTCTTTCTTTTTTTTTTTTTGAGACAAGAGTCTCACTCTGTGGCCCTGGCTGGAGTTCAGTGGCACAATCTTGGCTCACTGCAACCTTTGCTTCCTGGATTCAAGCGATTCTCCTGCCTCAACCTCCCTAGTAGCTGGGACTACAGGCATGCACTATCACAGGCGGCTAATTTTGGTATTTTTAGTAGAGATGGAGTTTCACCATGTCGGCCTGGCTGGTCTCAAACTCCTGACCTCAAGTGATCCACCCAAGGCACAACTTTTGAAAGCAAAATAGAAATCTTCTGTATGGCATGTTTTGTATGTCCACTTTTTCAGAAGATTTCAAAGTTACAGATTAAACATGGCCTGTACCCCAATATACTCTATGCCTCAATTCAAATGTTGATAAAAAAGTAAAAGTAAAATGTTACTTTTACTTTAGGAAATTTTTCTTAAAATATGTTAAAAGTAAATAATGTTGTTGGAAGAGCAGAGAAAGAGAACATGTAACTAAGTTATTAATGCTATTTGGTAAAAGCTCTTGCCCTTGAGGAATAAATAATAGTTTGAAAATACTTCAGTTTCTGGTTTCAAACTTTTTCACATTTTCTTTATAGTCCTGTCTTTCCTTCCTTGCTTGCTTCCTTTCCTTTTCTTTTTTTTTTTTTTTTTTTTTTTTTTTTTTTTTTTTTTGTTTTTGTTTTGTTTTGTTTTGAGACAGGGTCTTGCTCTATTGCGCCAGGAGGCTGGAGTGCAGTGGTGCGATCATGGCTAATTGCAGCCTTGACCTCCCAGGCTCCAGAGATCCTCCCATCTCAGCCCCCTAAGTGGCTGGGACTACAGGCATGAGCCACCACACCTGGCTAGTTTTTGTATTTTTTGTAGAGACAGGGTTTTGCTATGTTGCCCAGGCTGGTCTCGAACTCCTAGACTCAAACAATCTGCCTGCCTTGGCATGAGCCATCACATCCAGCCTTCTTTACATTCATTTCACAGGATGATTGCTATAGACTAAATGCTTATGTCACCTAAATATGTATGTTGAGGCCGGGCATGGTGGCTCACGCCTGTAATCCCAGCACTTTGGGAGGCCGAGGAGGGCAGATCATGAGGTCAGGCGTTCGAGACCAGCATGACCAACATGGTGAAACCCCATCTCCACTAAAAATACAAAAATTAGCTGGGCGTGGTGGCTGGCACCTGTAATACCAACTACTTGGGAGGCTGAGGCAGGAGAATTGCTTGAATCCAGGAGGCAGAGGTTGCAGTGAGCCAAGATCATGCCACTGCACTCCAGCCTGGGCGATAGAGCAGGACTCCATCTCCAAAATATATATATATATTTTTTATATATATATAACATATTCTATATTATATATATTATGGACCTTTGGGGAGTGATTAGGTCATGAGGACAGTGCCCTCATGAATGGGATTAATTTCCTTATTAAAGAGAACCTGGAGATCTGCCCACCCCTCCACCATGTGAGGACAGGGCCAGAAGACAGCCACCTATGAACCAGGAAGCAGGTCCTCACCAGACACTGAATCTACTGGTGCCTTGGTCTTGGATGTCCAGCCTCCAGAACTGTGAGAAATAAATGTCTGTTGTTTGTAAGCCACCCAGGCTATGGTGTTTTGATATAACGGCTTGAACGACTAAGACGAAGATAAAATGTAAATTGAATCTGCGGAGGAGTGAAAAAATAAAAGAAGATGCTGTATATTTTGAGCAGGAACAAAATGAAGGTTCTCTCCGTGGCTTCTTGTTTGTGTACACTTCTATTTCTGGAAGTGTTGCCTCATCTTCTCCCTAAATTGACTTGTCTTCTAGTTCCCTGCTTTATGTAGAAAAAAAAAAAAAATGGTACTAGGTGTTATTAAAGGAATTTAGTGGCATCAATAGCATGGCCTGGCTTCTCACCAGACATTTAGATGCCATCATCAAAGACATCCTCAAAAGACATGTTATTTACATTTATGGGGCCAGATTAGAGCCACTTAAATTCTTTGAGTAAAAATCACCTGATTTGTAGAATTAGAATAATCCTCAAAGCGGCCGGACTGTCAGTTCAAGATGGTGGGCTGACCACAGATTTGCTCCCTCCCCAAAGACTCTGTTAAAATGATGAGCAAAGTATAAAAAAATATATAGGGCCGGGCGTGGTGACTCACGCCTGTAATCCCAACTCTTTGGGAGGCCGAGGTGGACAGATCACGAAGTCACAATATCGAGACCATCCTGGCTAACATGGTGAAACCCCGTCTCTACTAAAAATACAAAAAATTAGCCGGACGTGGTGACACAAGCCTGTCATGGCAGCGTCTCGGGAGGCTGAGGCAGGAGAATCGTTTGAACCCGGGAGGCGGAGGTTGCAGTGAGCGAAGATCATGTCACTGCACTCCAGCCTGGGTGACAGAGCGAGATTCCATCTCAAAAGAAAAAAAAAAGATATAAACCCACAATAACCCAAAAAAAGGAGGAAAAGCATCAGAACTTGAGAGAGCACAACAGATTTCTGGCAGCCTGAAAGCCGATGGAGGCACAATAACAGATGGAGGCAGGCAGGGGAACCACAATATCCCATTAGTTAGCAGAACACGGCATTGGAGGAAATTGTCCGTGTGCAGTGCTGAATCCCTGAGAGGACCGGAACTCAAGCCAGGAGAAGCTAAGAGAGCTAAATGAGTGATAGAGGGACAGGACTGAAAACAGGAAGAGTAATTAAAAGTCTGTAAGAACTCAGCCCCTCCCATACCCCTTTCAAATATCTCTGTCCACCCAGCCTCTGCACAACAAACACACACAATTCCAACCCCGGGCAGCATACCGAAGATTTGTCTCTACACACAGTGAAATCATGCAGAGAATACAGGCATTGTATGTGGATATGGGCACTCCAGAGTCAGAATTCCACATTCTGGCATAAGAGTCTCATCTAGCATGTGCTAGATGATGTGCTGCTTTTTTTTTTTTTTTTTTTTGAGACAGAGTCTTGCTCTGTCCCGCAGGCTGGAGTGCAGTGGCGGGATCTCGGCTCACTGCAAGCTCCGCCTCCCGGGTTGAAGCGATTCTCCTGCCTCAGCCTCCTGAGTAGCCGGGATTACAGGCGTGCGCCACCACACCCAGCTATGTTTTGTATTTTTAGTAGAGACAGCGTTTCACCATGTTGGCCAGGCTGGTCTCAAACTCCTGACCTCAGGTGATCTGTGCACCTCGGCCTCCCAAAGTGATGGGATTATAAGTATGAGTCACCACGCCTGGCCTAGATATGCTTCTAATCAGTATCCTTAGAGACAGTCCTGAAGATACTGTATCCATTAAAAAGAACAGGATGCTAAGAAAGGTAAATAATCTGAAAACAAGAAAGACCCCTTGGATATTGCAAATATAATTGTTAAATAAAGATTTGGATGGACAGGTTGGATGACAAATTCAAGTGAAATTTTCAGGAAATATTATTCAATGACAAAGTCAAAGAAATAACATTAAGGATCCCCCTGAAGTCCAAGAATATTTAGATTAAAAAGTCTCATTGAGTGCCTAAGATGAATTTCAAGTCACTGCAAAATTTCCAAGCTCCAGAAATAAAGAGAAAACCTTAAAATCTCCCAAGCACAGAAAATAAGTCACTTTCACAGAAACAAGGAATTAAAGAACTCCAGATTTCACAGAAGTAGCATTAAGGGTTAGAGGGTCAGCGAGCAAAGCCTTCAAAGTTCTGAAGGATTTATATTTCACCCTAGAATTTTATGTTCATTCATCCAGTGTATTAGTACATTTTCACACTGCTAGAAAGAACTGCCAGAGACTGGGTAATTTATAAAGGCAAGAGGTTTAATTGACTCACAGTTCAGCATGGCTAGGGAGGCCTCAGGAAACTTACAATCACCGTGGAAGGTGAAGGGGAAGTAAGGCACCTTCTTCACAAGGTGGCAGGAAGGAGAAGTGCTGAGTGATGGGGTAAGAGCCCCTTATAAAACCATCAGATCTCATGACAACTTGCTCTCACGAGAGCAGCATGGCGGAAACCACCCCCACGATTCAATTACCTCTACCTGGTGTTTCCCTTGACACGTGGTGATTATGGGTATTACAATTGGGTGGGGACACAAAGCCTAACCATATCATTCAGCAAATATTTTTGAGCACCGGTCTAGGCAGTGGGGAGGCAGCAGTGAACCAAAGAACATCCTGCCCTCAGGGAACTTCTTTTCTCACACTCAGATCAGGATGGTGTGCTCTCTACACAAACTAAGAAAGTAAAATATAAAGTGTTAGGTAGAAATAAGTGCTAAGGAGGAAAAATAAATCAGAAGAGGAAATATATAGAGTCTAAGGAGAGGCTAAAAATTAGATGGGGAGGCCAGCGAAGGACTCACAAAGGTGACCTCTGAGTGACAGCCTGGAGGAAGTGAAGGCGTGAGCTGTGTAGACAGCTAAGGGAAGAGAGATCAGTCAGACAGAGCCCCAAATGCAAACATCCTGCCACCCCCAGAGCCTCTTGGTGCCACAGGAACAGCATGGGGGCAGGTATGGCTGGAACAGAGCAGAACGGGTCAGAGATGGAGAGGGGAGCCAGGGAATCCATGGTTATGGTTAGTCCTATGGGGATCATTGTGAGAACTTGGGTTTTTGACTCTGACCATCTAAAGCAGGAGCTGACAAACTATTTCTGGAACAGGCCAGATAGTAAATATTTTAGATTTTGTGGGCCAGTCTCTGTTCAGTTACACAACCCTGCCGTTGTGGTATCAAAGCAGCCATAGATAACATGTAAAAGAACAGCTGTGCTCTAATAAAACTTTATTTAGGGCCACTAAAATTTGAACTGCCTATAATTTTCACGCATCACAAAATCTTCTTCTTTTGAATTTTTTTAAGCATCTAAAAATGTCAAAAACTGTCATAACTTACCAGCTGTACAAAAGTAGGCAGCAAGTCAAAAGTGGCCCATGGAGAGTAGGTTGCTGATCCCTGAACGAAAGCATCAATTAGGTGTGAAGGTAGAACATGCTCGTTTTCAGATGCATCAGAGCTGACTCAGAAGGATGACTGCCCACATACCCTTTCTTTTATTTTTATTTTTATGTTTCGAGACAGAGTCCTGCTCTCTTGCTCAGGCTGGAGTGCAGTGGCACGATCTCAGCTCACTGCAACCTCTGCCCTCCAGGTTCAGCGATTCTCCTGCTTCAGCCTCCCAAGTAGCTGAGATTACAGGCATCCGCCACCACGCCTGGCTAATTTTTGTATTTTTAGCAGAGACAGGGTATCACCATGCTAGCCAGGCTGGTCTCACACTCCCTGCCTTTAGTGATCCTCCCATCTCGGCCTCCCAAAGTGCTGGTTTTACAGGCAAGAGCCACTGTGCCCAGCCTCCACATACCTTCTTAGGAAGTTACTTGATGACGGACCCCAGCAAAATAAGGGAGTAAACTAAAAAATGGAAGTGGTGGAATCCAGGAAAGAGAAAACTCAACCTGGGAGTGTTGCAAAGGGAAATCCTTGGATGGGAATCAGGCAGCTGAATCAGACAGCAAACATCAGCATGGAGCTCGGTAAGAGAGGAAAATGTTCCAAAAGCAAAGTATTCAAGGGAAAATGGAGTCACAGAGCGTGATACCACCCCTGAAATTATGGAGTAACCAATATGGGCAGCGCAGCCAAAGAAAGAAAAATAGAAAAACAATTAGAAAACATCAAGAAATAACAATAAAAGCAGTAAAGGAACAGAATGGAATTACTCTATACTGTTCGGCTTGTGAAGTTAATCATAATTTTTATAGTCATAATAATGCAATACTCACAACTGATTTTCAACTTTGAGGATCAAGGTCTGGAGAAAACATGTAAGACAAGAAGACACTGTAAGTGGCAGAGTGTGGTGGCTCGCACCCATAATCTGAACTTTGGGAGGCTGAGGCAAGAGGACTGCTTTAGCCCAGGAGTTCAAGCCAAGAATGGGCAACGTAGGGAGACACTGTCTCTATGTATATTTTAAAGAAAAAAAAAAGAGAAAAGATTAAGACAATATAAACATTAAAGTATGCTGGACTCTGATGGCAGCCACTAGCTACTGAAAATTAAGCTTCAGCTAATTACAATTTAGTGAAATAAAAATTCAGTGCCTTGGTGGCACCAGCCACAGTTCGAGTGCTCAGTGACCGCTGGTGTCCAGGATCTCCCATCTTGCACAGCACAGACGTGGAGCATTTCTCTTCCACTGGAAAGTTCCTTTGGAGAGCCCTGGGGGACCTGAGAGGTGGCAAGAGAGGTTTGAGAGCCAACTTACAATTTGCGGATTTTAAGTTGGCCCTCAAACTTACAGGAGATTCTCCGCAAGCAAGAAACAAGTGGGAGCATATTATTTTAAAAGTTACCCAAGTAACTGACGAGCACTAACCGGGAAGTTAATTATAACACACAAAATCTGTGTGATCAGCTTGGCGTGGAGAGAGCTGCAGCAGGAGAAGGCGGCTTTCCTCTTTGTTTCCCCTCCCTGGAGCCCCCCGGGATCTCCAATTGTCCCTGTTTAGCAAAAGTTGGTCCATCCTACAAGGTTTAGCCCTGATGTTCGGATGTTACTTCCTCAGTGAAGCGTTCCCCATCCCTCAAATTTAGCCCCTCCCTCCTTGTTCTCCCAGCATCCCATGCATGTCCCCAGTGCACATTGTCCTGTGTTATTATAACCATGTAGAAGCAGGGCATGCAACATGCATTCTCAAGGTCCCGGTCCTTAGAAGGGCCCTGCTTAGTTTAATGCTCTGCAGTCACTCTTGAAATATTGAATAATTTATGAATAAGAGGTTCCCTATTTTCATTTTGAACTGGACCCCATGAATTATGGAGCCCTCCTGGTTTTAAGTTTGCCTCTCTAGCTGGACTGTCAGCTCTCTGAGAGCAAGGATGCATCATTTTTGAGTTTGTATCTTCATGATCTAGCACAGGGCCCTCAGTAAAATGACCGTTTTCCCTAACTGATACTTAGCTATATTTTTCTTGTGAGGGCTGTAATTTTTTGTACTCCAAGATCCAAGGACATAATCCATCTCTCAGAAAAGCTATGGTTTGTAGGCTATTGGGAGCCTCTCTCACACCATCCATAAACCGTTTCTGACTTTCTCTGATGCCTGAAATGCCATAATTACAGTTTTAGTCTTTCTTTTTTAAGGCGTTTCCTTCTCTTGCACCACCAGTCTCTCTGGGAGAGGTGGCCTTTAAGCTTCGCTATTGAACTTCAACGAATATGAATTTGTCAGATCCCTTTAGTTTAGACAGAAACAACCCCATCCCCAAAGCAGACAAATCATTTTAAGTTCACACTTTGAACACATAACACACAGCTGTTACTGATTTGGGATGACGCTGGTAAGACACGTAGACAAATAACTCAAACAGCTTTCAAGCCTCAGCCACTACAAATCAGCAAAGTGAAAATTTTAATATTATACATGAAAATATATCAATATTCAAGATTTTCTTGAAGAAGTTATAGTCTCCAACACATGTAATATCATCTTGAATTTATGTCTGAAACATTTTCTCATCTTTCCCACTAATCAGGTATAAAAACCCTTCCCTGTTTTATTCACTCTTGGATGTATCTGTGGAATGTGTGCTAAAATCTGGGGGCTTTGCATCTAGGAAAGAAGGAGAGTGAAGACAACCAAGCAGATGAGGAGGGGCAGTGTGTGACAAATGCTGTGTGCCTAATGCTGCATAGAAGGATCCTGAGAGAGGCCAAGGCGGGCGGATCACGAGGTCAGGAGTTCAAGACCAGCCTGGCCAAGATGGTGAAACCCAGTCTCTACTAAAAATACAAAAATTACCCAGGCATGGTGGCAGGTGCCTGTAATCCCAGCTACTTGGGAGGCTGAGGCAAATAATTGCTTGAACCTGGGAGGCGGAGGTTGCGGTGAGCCGAGATCGTGCCACTGTACTCTAGCCTGGGCAACGAAGTGAGACTCTATCTCAAAAAAAAGGGACTCTGAGAGGTCAGGGATGGAAGAAGGGAATTTGGCAGGCTGTCCTTCATGGAGGACACAGCATAGACCCTGATCTTGAAGCACAGATGAGATACTGAACTGACAGGGGGAGAAGGAGCAGGAGATGACAACCCCTAACGTGAATAAAGGCTCAGATCAGCTGGTTGACGATCAGCTCAGTGGTTCTTACTGGGCTGGCACAGCCTCCTAATGGGCATTTTAGAGGTTTGTGTGGGATTTTTTTTTTGTCACAGAGATTGAGAGTTGTTCCTGGCATTTGCAGGGGGTAAGATGGGTGGGTGGTGATGGTGGTAGTGGTAAAGGGCATTTGATTTCCCTGAAAACAAAGGACAGTCCCTCATAACAAAGAATTATCCTATGTCCCACACAGTTTCTAACATCCCGCCAGATACCTGTATTCATTTGGCCCTTGAATAACATGGCAGTTAGAAGCACTGATCCCCTGAGTAGTTGAAAATCCACATATAACTTTTAACTCCCCCAAAACTTAACTTCTAATAGCCTACTGTTTACCAGAAGCCTTATCGATAATGTGAATAGTCAATTAAAACATATTCTATATGTTTCATGTATAATACACTGTATTCTTGCAATAAAGTAAGCTAGAGAAAAGAAAATGTCATTAAGAAAATCATAAGGAAGAGAAAATATATTTACTATCCATGACATGGAAATGGATTATCATAATGGTCTTCATCCTTATCATCTTCTCGTTGAATAAGCTGAAAAGGAAGAGGAGTTGGTCTTGCTGTCTCAGGGTGGCAGAAGTGGAAGAGCTGAGGAAATGAAAGGGAGACAGGAGAGGAAGGCACACTCAGTGTAACTTTCACAGAAAAAAAAATCTGTCTCTCAATGGATCCATACAGTTCAAACCCATGTGATTCAAGGGTCAGCTGTAATATGAAGAGTATGGAAGGTTTAACTGACTCTAGAAACAAAGTCTTTTTGCATGGTTTCCACTATATATACATTGTTCCAGGAATGCTACTTTCATAGTTTAAAATGTATCTTGTAAACTTGTCTTATTTGGCAATTTACAAAGAATTGTTGACCATTTCAGAAATCACATTAGCATGATAGCCCTGATTATGAGTCTTGTAACGATCTGCATTATAGTAGCTGTCCCATTCACTGTGATTTGACATGTACATATGAATATGGTTAGTTAAATATTACTTCAAATGTTAAATAATTTTTTTTTTTTTTTTTTTTTGAGACGGAGTCTCACTCTGTTGCCCAAGCTGGAGTGCAGTGGCCGATCTTGGCTCACTGCAAGCTCCACCTCCTGGGTTCACGCCATTCCCCTGCCTCAGCCTCCCTAGTAGCTAGGACTACAGGCACCCGCCACCACACCCAGCTAATTTTTTGTATTTTTAGTAGAGACGAATTTCACTGTGTTAGCCAGGACCGTCTTGATCTCCTGACCTCGTGATCCGCCCACCTCGGCCTCCCAAAGTGCTGGGATTACAGGCATGAGCCACCAAGCCTGGCCAATAATTTTTAGAAGTATCACCAATGTTTAGCTGAATATTAGCCTTAAATCAAAACTTATTCATTATAAATTAGAGTCTGACTATTTCATTTGTTTTCCTAGTGTGGTCATGTCTAAGCATTTATACATTAAAATACTGTAGATATTATTTTATTACTGAATGACTTTTGTTTCTCCTATATATATCTCCTATATATATAAACACACACACACACACACACATATATATATATATATTTATTTTGAGGCTGAGTTTCGCTCTTGTTGCCCAGCTGCAGTGCAATGGCGTGGTCTCAGCTCACTGCAAGCTCCACCTTTGGGGTTCAAGCAATTCTCCTGCCTCAGCCTCCCAAGTAGCTGGGATTATAGGTGCCCACCACCACGCCCAGCTAAGTTTTGTATTTTTAGTAGAAAGGGGATTTCACTATGTTGACCAGGCTGGTCTTGAACTCCTGACCTCAGGTAATCCATCTGCCTCAGCCTCCCAAACTGCTGGGATTACAGGTGTGAGCCACTGTGCCTGTCCTGTCCTTTATATTTTATTTACAGCAGTAAGAGCTAATGGATATAGAATGCATATTATGTGCCAGACACATTATAAAAGCTGTGCATATTGCTTACCTATCTTCTCAATAACTCTATGAGGCAGGTACTGTTGTTACTCCCTTTTCAGAGATGAGAAAAGTAAGGCACAGAGAGGTCACTTGCGTGAGATCCCATGGGTAGTAAATGGCAGAGGCTGGATTCAAGCCTGGCCAGGCTGGCTCCAGACCTCGTGCTTTCAGGCAAATTACTGTATATCACTATGTTGTTGTTGTTGTTTGGCTTGCGTGTCGGCAGATTATATTATTTATGAATTTTATTTCAAAATAGCAAAGAGGGCATTTCAACATATATTTGATGATGGAACGGGAAGCACTGAGAACCATTGGCTGCAAATTGAGGCTAACATGAAGGAGCAGGAAGTGAGAATTAAAACGAAAGGGGCAGCTGAGGGCTAGGCTGAGACTCACCCCAGTGTCTAACTCAGGAGTCTGGAGGTGAGGTGTGTAGGATGCCAGCCTCCTTGAAGAAAAAGCATTCTGAACATCACGAATTTTGCTGACATTCTATCATTTCTCTATGCAGAAATATTCTTTTTATTAAAAGAAACAAGATTCTCAATGGCAAGGACTTTCTTTTCTTTTAAACTTCAAACCTGCAGGTGCAACGTATGGCACGTTATGGCCAAGGAATGTTGTTTGAATTCATTATCTTTTCCAAAAGTAAAGACTAGAGTGCACATGTTAGTCTTTCCTCCTCTGTGTTCCTCTATGTTTTGCCCCTCATACACTTATTAGGAAAAACAACAGCTCCATTCTGATATCATTGGGTGACTGTATCAGCCTAACATATCTGTATTCCCAAGAATGCCAAGGTTTAAAAGAGTCACTTTCTGTTTCAGTAAATGAGATAGTAATTGGAGCAATTTTAGCATGGATCATTGCATAACATTGACCTCTTGGCTAATAAATCCCAGAGAGTGTGCAATACTGTTGGGTAAGATCCTTGTTTTACCATTTCTGAATCAAGCCTTACTCAGAGATGATCAGAAGACTACCCCCAGGTCAGGATGCAATACCTGGACTATTTTTACCTCCCTCGGTTTTGAGGACATGACTGAGCTAAGATTCTGCTGGTGATGTAAAGACCCAACCAACACCTATGAGCCCCAAGTCAGGCTGTTATTTGTTAGTGAAGCAGCCTTTTGGCCAGTAGGGATCTCATCTCTAACTCATACAGGCTTCTCCTAGTGTATCCCTTGTTCAGTAGGGATCTCATCTGTCACTCATACAGGCTTCTCCTAGTGTATCCCTTCTTACAACATGTAGTGCGGTTCTGCTAAGCACTCTCTCCCCAGCTCCTGCTTTTCCAGATAAGATTGTGCTTTTTGTAGACTGACACTCCCAGGGAACCATCAAGTGAGTGTGCACATTGACATGGCCTAAGAAAAGGCTCAGCTTCCCTGCACCTTCTAGACCACGAATGCCACCAGCCAGGCAGTTCAGGAGCCTGCAAAGATGAATCATCCTGGAGGCGTGATAAGAAGAGACTTGCACAAACTGGATGATCAAAGAATCGGAAACAGGTAAATGAAGTAGGTGCTGAAAATATTTTCAAGTATGTATCTGGAATGGGGTTTCCAATATAGATGATTTGTCAGATTTTCAAGATGTTACTAGCAGCTAGGGTTAGTGTAACAGGAAGTCAAAGTGTTATAGATCAAAGATTCATCAAAAAGTAAGGAGGAATTATTCACAGCTCCTTCAATTTCTACAGTTCCAGCAATTTACTATATTGTAAATTGAGGTGTTTCTATGATTATAATTCCACCTACACTCTAAATTGCTAGAAGTGAGAGTCAGTATCTTGTTCATAATGTATCTCACAATGCATAGCACATAGTAGGCACTTCATAAATATTATTGAAACAGTAAAGATGGAAGAAGTGAAAAAGATGTAAAGGGATATATATTAAGTGCCTATTGCTCTTCTAACAAATTACTGCTAACTTAGTGGCTTCAAACAGACATCCCCAACCTCTGGGCCACAAACCAGTATTGGTCCATGGCCTGTTAGATCTAACAGGGTGTCACAGCAGGAGGTGAGTGGCGGGTGAACCAGCGAAGTTTCATCTGTATTTACAGCCACTCCCCATCGCTGGCATTACCACCTCAGCTCCACTGCCTGTCAGATAAGTGGCGGCATTCGATTCTCACAGGTGCAAGAACCCTGTTGTGAACTGCGCATGTGAGGGATCCAGGCTGCGCGCTCCTTATGAGAATCTGATGCCTGATGATCTGTCGTTCTCTCCCATCACCCCAAGATGGAACTATCTAGTTGCAGGAAAACAAGCTCAGGGCTCCCACTGATTCCACTTTATGGCAAGTTGTATAATTATCTCATTATATATTATAATGTAATGATAATCAAAATAAAGTGCACAATAAATGTAATGCGACTGAATCATCCCCAAACCATCTCGTCCACACTAGTCCGTGGAAAAATAGTCTTCCATGAAACTAGTCACTGATGCCAAAAAGGTCGGGGACCAATGGCTTAAAACATCACAGATTTATTATTTTACCATTCTGGAGATCAAAGTCTAAAATGGACTGGCAAGGGTGTGCTCCTGGAGGTAGTAGGAGAGAATCCATCTCCTTGTTTTTTCCAGTTTCTAGAAGCTGCCCGCATTCCATGGCCCATTGCCCCATATCACTCCGGTCTCTGCTTCCATTGCCTGTCACATCTCCTCCTGTGACGCTGATGTTCCTGCCTCCCTCTTACAGGGACCCTTGTGAGTACACTGGACCCACTGGGATAGTCCAGGATAATCTCTCCATCTGCAGCATCCCTTTTGCCATGTAAAATAATATCATCACAGGTTCTAGAATGTGGGTATATTTCCAGGGTGGTAGAGGCGGGCACTATTCGGCCTACAAGCACTCTACCAGGGCAGACTTTCTCCCCTTACCTAATTCCAATAGTTCCTGATATCTGCTTGGACATTCCATGAGTAGCTGGATATCATCAAGCCCCAGAATGTAAGAAAAGATAATGTTTCCAAATCCCTAGCTCAGTTTATATCAACAGTCAAAGCAGAGGAGACACTTGATTTTTCCAGACCCTTTACTTTCCTCACAAATAAATCACCAAGATTTATCACCTCAACGATCTAATATTTCTCAAACTTCTCTCCTTCTTCCAATCCTGCCACCTCACTTCACCTTCAGGCCTCATTTTTGCCAGAATTGCAATAGCGATCTGGGTAGTCTCCCCACCTCGATGTGAATTTCCCCCACCCCTCCCTCCAAGAGGCTCTGCAGTCTCTTTAAAAGGCAAACCTACCACTCTCTGGGAGCCAAGCACAGCACCCTGAGACATTTATTGAACAGAATTGGTGATAATAGACATTGATTTGAAACAAACCAGATCCTATTATCTTTGATTTACTTCAGTCCTCATTTGTGAGGGACTATTTTGATTGGACTTCACCCACTACCTGTGGCAGTTTTGTAAGGAAGCCTATTTCTCTGGCAAATTAATTCATGCATAATACACATAAATCATATTTATAATAATAGCTTTCTAAGATTAAAAGGCACATCACAAAAGAAATACATGAACTCTTCAGCCTGGACTAAACCAATCACTGCCACCAAGTGGCCAATGTTGTCATTGGAGCCCAGAAGCACAAGGACGCAACAGTTTCTTCCCTTCGTTTGTTCTGTTCCAGCCTCCGATGCATAACTAACGCTATGGAATGTATCCAAGACCCACATCAGAACAGCAAGGAGCTGAGGTTTACAGGAGTAATTAACAGGATTTTTATATCTAAGCAGGAAAAAAGAAGTAAAAATACTTGTGAGTTTCACCATAGAAATTCGTTATTTTTTCCTTCTGCTTCTTTCCATTTCAACTTTATAAACACAGCGTTGCCTTGTTTATTGACAGTAAAAGGGATATGACATTTGGAAAGGTCATTTTCAAAGTAACTCAAGAGTATGTCTTTAAGAACTAAAACATATTTTTTAAATTTAGCCACATATAATGGGCACGTATAGATGCCTCCCTGCAACAGGAGTTTGAACAAAATGATGTGCTGTATGTCTTGGTGCAGCCTGAAAGGCCAGTAGCTGCCAAGAAGGATAACTTATTTGGTGTCACAGTGTAAATTCACCACAGTCCAGGGGCAGGCCCATCCTTGCAGGCACAGAAACTCTGTTTTGTCTCTGCCTTGGGATTTTCTGTCCACAGGGATGCCGGCTTAGCCTAATCAAGTCACACACAAAAACCAGAAAGCAACGTACATATTTGTTTAAGATAACGAATATAGCACATCATATATTGACGTTAGTTTGACTGCTGTTTTCTGTCTGTATCAGGGGTTGGGGTTAGGGATAGAAGTAAAGAGGAGGGGGAACCAGAGATGTCCATGTCAGAGAGAAGCAGAGAGCTGGGTTGCACAGTTCATTCTGATGCCGTTTCTGCTCTCGTTCTAGTTTACGTGGCTTAGCAACGTGCCTCCTTTTTCTGGGTAATTAACATGAGTCTCTGTTCCTTACAAACCAGAGAATGAGCTTAAAAGACTGTTAAACACGTAATTATCTCTAATTATGCCGAGTTTAAACAAATGGCTCTTACGATGTTCCCATCTGTAAAACTGATATGCCGATTCCTGCTTAAGACTTAGAGGTCTTGTTTAAGAAACTCGAAATGACTCTGATTCTCATATCCTAATTCCTACTTTACATCAGACACTTATTCTGACATTTAAAAAGACAGGCTGGAAACTGTCATTCTTGAAGAAATAGCTGTAGAATAGCCTCTCTAAGCTACTTGGAAATACCAGAATATCAGAACAGCAGTTCTTTACAAACTGCTAATATACGCCTTGTAAAATACTGACCGTACTAATGGTCATAGCATCATAATGGTAACACCGTTCATTTTCCCTTTCACACAGGTCCTGCCTATTATCCTTTGTGTATTTGCTACTCTCTTGTTTGGACCTACTTAGGATTTTCAATTGTTTATAATAATATTGTGGTATATTCAAATTGTAATACTTGCTAAAAATCCAAGTTATCAAGTCCCTTTCAGACACAGCTAGTAATTCAGGAAATTTCAGGAAATTTCTGAAGCACAAAATGTTCACCTATGACCTTTCGATGATTATGCAATTACAGCCTCAATATGTACTAAATATAGGTTGTCAAGAAGCCAGGAAATCCAGGTAGCAGCAAAGATTGAAATGAGCTAAAATGTAGCTGTGACTTTTTTTTTTTTTTTTTTTGACATGACATCTCTTACTCAAATAAGGGGGAAGATTTTTACAAGTTAATGATAATTGAAATAAAAATTGAGAATCATAACCAAACTAGTCAGGTTCATGGTTCATGCAGGCTGCATCAGCCAGACAGCAGAGAAGAAAGGGAGGGACATACCCCAAAAGGGACTGGAGCCTGGAATGCGCCCCCTGTACCCCCTACAAGTTTGGCAAAAAAAAAAAAAAAAAATACCCACAACTTAAAGTCATTTAACTCTCTAGTTAACTGTCAGTAATTGCTGAACTGTCTTGGTGCAGCCTGTAATCCAAGCACTTTGAAAGGCCGAGGCAAGAGGATCACTTGAGGGCAGGCGTTCAAGACCAGCCTGGGCAACATAGCGAGTCGCTGTCTCTACAATAATTTTGAAAATTAGCAAGGCATGGTGGTGAGCACCTGTATTCCCAGCTACTCAAGGGGCTGAGGTGGGAGGATTGCTTGACCCCAGGAGTTCGAGGCTGCAGTGAGCTAAGATCATGCCACTTCACTCCAGCCTGGGCGACAGGGTGAAACTCTGTCTTTAATGAAATCTCACTTAGAAAAGTTTCTCCCACTTAAATGTAAGACCTCAAGTTATAAAAATCCTAGAAGAAAACCTAGGAAATATTCTTCTCAATACTGGCCTTGCCAAAGAATTTATATAGTTAAGTCCTCAAAATCAATTATAACAAAAACAAAAATCGCCAAGTGGGACCTAATTAAAATAAAGAGCTTCTGCACAGCAAGAGAAACTATCAAAGGAGTAAACAGACAGCCTACAGAATGGGAGAAAGTATTTGCAAGCTATGCATCCAACAAAGATCTAATATCCAGAATCTATAAGGAACTTAAATCAACAAGCAAAAAACAAATAACTCCACTAAAAAATGAGCAAAGAGGCCAGGCGCAGTGGCTCATGCCTGTAATCTCAGCACTTTGGGAGCCCAAGGTGGGCGGATTGCCTGAGCTCAGGAGTTCTAGACCAGACTGGGCAACATGGTGAAACCCCATCTCTACTAAAAATACAAAAATTAGCCAGGCGTGGTGGTGCACGCCTGTAATCCCAGCTACTTAGGAGGCTGAGGCAGAGAATTGCTTGAACCCGGCAGGTGGAGGTTGCAGTGAGCCAAGACCGCACCACTTCACTCCAGCTTGGGGGACAGAGCGAAACTCCATCTCAAAAAAAAAAAAAAGTGAGCAAAGAGCATGGACACCTCTCAAAAGAAGACATACATGTGGCCAACAAACATAGATAAAAATGCTCATCATCACTAATCATCAGAGAAATACAAATCAAAACCACAATGAGTCCTGGCACAGTGGCTCAAGCCTGTAATTCCAGCACTTCGGGAGGCTGAGGTGGGCAGATCACTTGAGGTCAGGAGTTCGAGACCAGCCTGGCCAACATGGTGAAACCCCATCTCTACTGAAAATACAAATAATTATCCGAGGATGGTAGCACGCACCTGCAATCCCCAGCTACTCTGGAGACTGAGACAGGAGAATCACTTGAACCAGGGAGGTGGGGGTTGCAGTTAGCCGAGATTGTGCCACTGCACTCCAGCCTGGGTGACAGGGCGAGACCTTGTCTCAAAAATAAACACACACACACACACACACACACACAAAATTCTGTTACATATCACACCAGTCAGAAATGACTTTTGTTAAAAGCTATTTGGTTAAAAGACAAGAGATGCTGGTGAGGCTGCAGAGAAAAGGGGAAATTTAAACACTGTTGGTGGGAATGTCAATTTGTCCAGCCACTGTGAAGAGCAGTTTGGAGATTTCTCAAAGAACTTAGGAATTGGCCGCTCTGCCTAGGGCACAGCCATTCTTTTATTTCTTTACTTCTCTAATAAACTTGCTTTCACTTCAAAAAAAAAAAAAGAACTAAGAATTGAACCACCATTTGACAGAAATCCATTACTGGGTATTTACCCAAAGGAAAACAAGTAATTCTACCAAAAGGACACATGCACCCATATGTTCATTACAGCACTGTTCACAATGGCAAAAATGTGGAATCAACCCAACTTCCCATCAACCATGGAATGGATTTTTTAAAAACTGTGTCATACTATACAGCCATAAAGAAGAACACCATGGAATACTACACAGCCATAAAAAAGAACACCATGGAATACTACATACCCATAAAGAAGAACACCATGGAATACTATACAGCCATAAAAAGAACACCATGGAATACTATGCAGCCATGAAGAAGAACACCATGGAATACTATACAGCAATAAAAAAGAACACCATGGAATACTATACAGCCATAAAAAAGAACACCATGGAATACTATACAGCCATAAAGAAGAGCACCATGGAATACTACACAGTCATAAAAGAGAACAAAATAATGTCCTTTTGCAGCAACTTGAATGCATTGTCCTAAGCAAACTAACACAGAAACAGAAAATCAAATTCTACGTGTTCACCTTTATAAATGGGAGCTAGTCACTGGGTACACATGAACATAAAGATGGGAACAATAGACACTGGGGAACACAAGAACAGGAGGGAGAGGAGGGCAAGGCTGAAAAACTACCTATTGGGTACTATGGACTTACTTACCCAGTGACAGGTTCAATCCTACCCCAAATCTCAGCATCAGGCAATATACCTTTGTAACAAACCTGCACACGTACCCTCTAATTCTAAAATAAAAGTTGAAAAGAAAAAAAAAAAAAAAGAGTTCCGCCTTCCTTATCATCAACATCCTCATGATGGGTCAATATAATGCTGTTTTTTGGTTTTTGTTCTCGTTTTTGTTTTTCATGTATTTGACTTTTGCTGCAGTTTCTGCATTTCAAAGAGGAAAAAAAATACAAGAGCATCTTTCTGAAGACTCCCTGCTTTCATCCTCAGATACTTCTGGACTATTCTATTACTCTATTCTGAGGAAAGGGAACAGGCACATGGCTAAACTCACGAAACACACCCCAGCATCACCACTGAGTACGAGGTCAAACTTCTGTTTCCACCAAAGAGTATATGAGTTTCCCAGAGCTGTGCTGTCAACATCAGATGGCCCTCTTGCAGGGTGTAAGCCTCTCTCCCTGAATGCCCCAGCACGTCCTGCCCCTCGCAGGAGTTTCCAAAGAGAACTTCACAGGCACTGGGAGAAGGAAAACAAAGGCTTTGTTTGAGACACTGAGTCCAAACTAAGATAATAACTAAAAGGCCATGACTGACAGCAAAACGCATTTAGGGATAAATTAACATGCAGTTGAATGTAAATTTAAGATCATATTTTTAAGTTTCACCGCCACTTTCAAAATTAAGAGTACAGGTAGGAAGATACTATTGGGATAATTTTTTACCCAGAAAAAGAAAAAGTTTGGAAAGAAATTGTGTCAGAGATTGTGTATGTATGTGTGTATGCATGTATGTGTGTGTGTATTTATTTATGTATTTATGTATGTATGTATGTATGTATGTATTAGTTTTTTTAGAGAGACTGCAGTCTCACTATGTTGCCCAGGCTATTCTCAAACTCCAGGCCTCAAGTGACTCTCCCACCTCAGCCCCACAAAGTGCTGAGAATACAAGCATGAGCCACCACCCCCAGCCAGAGATTAATCAATCTAATAAAAAGTTTGTCAGTAATGAGGCCAGGCGTGGTGGCTCATGCCTGTAATCCCAACAGTTTGGATGGCCAAGGTGAGCAGATCACTTGAGGCCAGGGATTTGAGACCAGCCTGGCCAAATTGCGAAACCTTGTCATTACTAAAACTACAAAAAATAGCCAGGCATGGTGGTGCACACCTGTAGTCCCAGCTACTCGAGAGGCTGAGGCAGGAGAATCACTTGAACCAAGGAGACAGAGGTTGCAGTGAGCTGAGATCACACCACAGCACTCTAGCCTGAGCAACAGAGTGAGACTCTGTCTCAAAAAAAAAAAAAAAAAAAAAGTTTATGAGTAACAATAGCTTTTTGCAAATAAATTTTAAAATTTATATTAAGATAATATATAGATGACATTATTGTATGATTAAATCATTATCAAAAAATAAGACATTATTGTATGACTAGTCTTTATCAAAATTTAAGAAATAGAATCCACGTGTATCTTATAGTCATTTATTGGCAGTTCACACTCTGCATAGTTCTTTTTTTTTGAGACCGAGTTTCGATCTTGTTGCCCAGACTGGAGTGCAGTGATGCAATCTCAGCTCACTGCAACCTCCACCTCCCGGGTTCAAGCAATTCTCCTGCCTCAGCCTCCCAAGTAGCTGGGATTATAGGCATGCACCACCACACCTGGCTAATTTTTGTATTTTTAGTAGAGACAGTTTTCACCACGTTGGTCAGGCTGGTCTCGAACTCCTGATCCTAGGTGATCCACCCACCTCAGCTTCCCAACGTGCTGGGATTACAGGTGTGAGCCACCACGCCCAGCCTGCATAGTTCTGATATGCACAAATTTCTGTTACCAGTCCCCCAACACTACATGGTGCAAATTGCATTTACTAAAATATATTAACTGTAAGTAATTACATAAAGTATAAATTTGACTGCTAGCTCTTCAGTGCCTAAATCACTATGCAAATAACATGCACACCATGATCGGTGACTAATTATGTCACTTCTTCCAAAGTCTGCTGTTGGTCACTGAACATCTGTTATTCAGTTCACACACAGACAGTGAAGTGTATACAAAAATGAGTTATTAGAAGAGGAAATAAAAATAAAAACTTTAAAAAGAGAGAACTATCTGGTTAAAAAAAAAAAGTGCAGCAAAGAAATGAAAAGTAATCAGGCTAGCAGTGCATTTCCAATCAAACGTAAATAGAGTTACAGAAGAAGTAGCCAAGTATGGATATGTGGGCACCACTGCTATTCCAGAGACTAGATGTACAGCCCAGGAACTTGGTGAACATGAACTTGGCCACATAAGTGAGGAACGCAGTTGTGACACAAAGCGTAAAGATTTTCCAGAGGGAGTGACATGGGCGGATAAAAATAATCATATTAAAGAAACTCAGAAATATTTCTCGTTCAAGCACAAAAGATAATGTTGGAAGTTGATTCAAACTTAGGAGTATGACAATTCTCCAAGACACAAACTTAGAAGTATGACAATTCTTCAAGACATAGAAAAAATACTGCCGGCTGAGTGCAGTGGCTCACACTTGTAATCTCAGCACTTTGGGAGGTTGAGGCAGGAGGATCACCTGAGCCCTAGGGGTTTGAGAACAGCCTGGGCCATGGGGCAAAGTCCCATCTCTACAAAAAAATACAAAAATTAGCCAGGAGTGGTGGCCCTTGCCTGTAGTCCCAGCTTCTTGGGAGGCTGAGGTGGAAGGATCGCTTGAGCCCAGGAAGTCAAGGCTAAAGTGAGGCAAGATGGTGCCAAAACAGATGCTGCTTCATATCATAAGTTGTATTACTAGAAGAAGACATCACTGTACAAACTAATTTCGATTATTTTTTAAAAGAGAAATAAAACACTGTAATACTCAATGTTTCTAACATTTTGAGTTACCTGATACTCAATGAACATTTATTTTACTATTTTTTATTTCCTGATACATTTATAGATAATAAGAGAGTTTTCACACAGATTTTTAAAGGTCACAGAACAATCTCAATTTTTCCCATTGATTAAGATTGCTCTGCACGGTTTCAGCTTTCATAGCCATTTTTGTGGCCCTGCACTACTGTGTAAAGTGAGGATTGTTTGTACTCTATATTTTATTATTTTATTTTATTTATTTATTTATTTATTTTTGAGACAGAGTCTCACTCTGTCACCCAGGCTGAAGTGCAGTAGTGTGATCTCGGCTCACCGCAAGCTCTCACCCCGGGGTGCCAGTGATTCTCCCGCCTCAGCCTCCTGAGTAACTGGGATTACAGGTGCCTGCCACCACGCTCAGCTAATTTTTGTATTTTTAGTAGAGATGGGGTTTCACCCTCTTGGCCAGGCTGGTCTTGAACTCCTGACCTTTTGATCCATTCGCCTCAGCCTCCCAAAGTGCTGGGATTACCATGAGCCACCGTGCCCAGCCCTATTTTATTATTTATTTATTTAGAGACAGGGTCTCACTCTGCTGCCAAGGCTGGAGTGTCGTGGTACAGTCACGGCTCACTGGAGCCTTGACCTCCTTCACATGCTGAAAATGAATGCCTCCTTTTTAGCAATCATCATCATTATTTCACATGTAAAAACAACTATTTCAGTAACACCCGACAAGGATTATCTGCAATTTGAAGACTGATTTCTAAAACTGTGAGCACTGCCCAAGTAAGTACCTTTTCTCATAGCAACGGAATACAGCTGTAGTGTTGCTGCCATTTTCATGCAGGTTTTCAGTCTTAAAATGAGGGATTTTAGGGATTCCACCCCTTCCCCTAGTCTAGTCTCACACACTGCACTTGGCTATTTCATACTTCTGCGGTGTGTAGCTCGATACTTCGCTCGCAGAGCCTGGTGTATCCACTTGGTCATTTGTGGGGAAAAGAAAGAAAGATCAGACTGTTACTGTGTCTATCTAGAAAGAAGTAGACTTAAGAGACTCCATCTTGTTCTGTATTTGAGATGCTGTTAATCTGTGACCCTACCCCCAGCCTTGTCCTTGCAAGACATGTGCTGTGGTGACTCAAGGTTTAAAGGATTTTGGGCTGTGCAGGGTGTGCTTTGTTAAACAATTGCCTGAAGGCAGCTTGCTGGTTAAAAGTCATCACCATTCTCTTAATCTCAAGTACCCAGGGATACGCACACTGCCAAAGGTCGCAGGGACCTCTGCCTAGGAAAGCTAGGTGTTGTCCAAGGTTTCTCCCCATGTGATAGTCTGAAATATGGCCTCGTGGCAAGGGAAAGACCCGATCGTCCCCCAGCCTGACACCCGTGAAGGGTCTGTGCTGAGGAGGACTAGTACTAGAGGAAAGAAGGCCTCTTGGCGGTTGTTGGCAGTTGAGATAGAGAAAAGCATCTGTCTCCTGCCCGTCCCTAGGCAATGGAACATCTTGGTGTAAAACCCGATTGTATGTTCTGTTTACTGAGAAAGGAGAAAACCGCCTTAGGGCGAAAGGCGTGACTTGCTAGCGCAATGCTGCTCTTTATGCACTAAAAAGGTTTATGGAGATGTTTGCATATGCATATCAAGGCACAGCACTTTTCCTTAAACTTATTCATGTCACAGAGAACTTTATTCATATGTCTTACTGCTGACTTTCTCCCTATAATGATCCTATTATCCTGCCACTTCCTTTTCTTTAAGATGGTAAAGATAATTATCAATAAATACTGAGGGAACTCAGAGACCTGTGCCGGTGTGGGTCCTCTGTATGCTGAACGCCGGTCCCCTGGGCCCACTTTTTCTCTCCCTATACTTTGTCTCTGTGTCTCATTTCTTTTCTCAAGTCTCTCTTTCCACCTAATGAGAAACGCCCACAGGTGTGGAGGGGCAGGCCACCCCTTCACATTTCCCCTTCCTGGAATGCCTTCCCCACCCCCACTATCTGGTTGTCTAACTCAGAGGCCTTTCATGCTTATCTTTATAACTGTAGGCTCTGCCACAGCACTGGCAAACAGTATATGCTCAGTAAATTGTTTTGAAGAAATGAATGAATGAATCCTCAAGTCTCACCTCCAGCCACACCTGCTCTGAGTCTTTCCTGCCTCCGCTAAATGGACCGGGCATTTTCTCCTCTGTAGCTTGTACGTCCCTATCTTTGTTCTGATTAATACTTGAACTTTCAAAAACAGGTACTATTGACTGGGTGCGGTGGCTCACGCCTGTAATCCCAGGACTTTGGGAGGCCGAAGCGGGCAGATCACGAGATCAGGAGATCGAGATCATCCTGGCTAACACGGTGAAACTCCGTCTCTACTCAATTAAGATTGCCCTGCATGGTTTCAGCTTGCATGGTCATTTTTGTGGCCCTGCACTACTGTGCAAAGTGACGATTGTTTGTACTCTATTTATTTATTTATTTATTTATTTATTTTTGAGACAGAGTCTAACTCTGTCGCCCAGGCTGAAGTGCAGTAGAGTGATCTCGGCTCACTGCAAGCTCTGACCCCGGGGTTCAAGTGATTCTCCCGCCTCAGCCTCCTGAGTAACTGGGATTACAGGTGCCTGCCACCACGTTCAATGGTAGCGGGCACCTGTAGTCCCAGCTACTCGGGAGGCTGAAGAAGGAGAATGGCGTGAACCCGGGAGGCGGAGCTTGCAGCGAGCCGAGATCGCGCCACTGCACTCCAGCCTGGGCGACAGAGAGAGACTCTGACTCAAAAAAAAAAAAAAAAAACAGATACTATCATTGATTGCCCTCCTTTAAAAACACATCCTCTCCTTGGTCCCCAGTCCCTCAGATACAGTTCAAACTCCTTAGTTGACTTTCTTTGTTTATTCTTTCCTTCATTCAGTGAGAATTTATCAACTGTGCATGTTATGAACAAGTTGAGGGCCCTATTCTCAAAGGTTAGCCACATGCACTAGCCGAGAGATACACAAACAGATAATTGCTGTACAATGCAGAGAATGCAGTGAAAGGGATAGAGACAGCATATTTCCATAGCAAAGGGGAGGGGTCTCATCATTACCCACAGAGCAAGTGGAAAGCAAAAGTTTTCCCTGAGAAGACCACCACTCATCCTAGTCTTACAGGTGAGTAAAAATTCATTCATCAAAGGAGAGTGAAATGGAAAGGAGGCACGCACACTTTTTAAAAACATACTTGGGGCCGGACGTGGTGGCTCACGCCTGTAATCCCAGCACTCTGGGAGGCCAAGACAGGCAGATCACCTGAGGTCAGGAGTTCAAGACCAGCCTGGCCAACATAGTGAAACCCCATCTCTACTAAAAATACAAAAATTAGCTGAGCATGGTGGTGTGTGCCTGTAGTCCCAGCTACTCGGGAAGCTGAGGCAGGAGAATCGTTTGAACCCAGGAGGTGGAGGTTGCAGGGAGCCAAGATCGTGCCACTGCACTCCAGCTTGGGCAACAGAGGGAGACTTCATCTCAAAAAATAAAAAAAAAGAAAAAGAAAAAAATATATATATGGTGCTTGGCCAGGTGCAGTGAGTCACACCTATAATTCCAGGACTTTGGGAGGCTGAGGCAGGAGAATGGCTTGAGATCAGGAGTTTGAGACTAGCCTGGGCAACATAGGGAGACCCCCATCTCTACAAATAATTTAAAAATTAGCCAGGCGTGGTGGTGCATGCCTGTGGTCCCAGCTACTTGAGAGGTTGAGGTGGGAGGATGGCCTCAGCCTGAAAGGTTGAGGCTGCAGTGAGCCATGATAGTGTCACTGGCACTCCAACCTGGGCAACATAGTGATATCCTGTCTCAAAAAAAAAAAAAATATATATATATATATAAATATTTTTTATATAGTAAGTATATAAATACACTTAATAAATTGGGATATTAAATATATCAGGAAATGATACCACAGCAGTATAGCGGGATCTTCATTCCCCCTTAAACTTCTTAAAACTTCATCATGTGGATACACCGTAGTTTGTTCAAACTGTCCCCTATTGGTGGACATTAATGATATTTCTTGTTCTATTATATGCTATCATAAATAACACTTCCAATCGATGACATTGAGCATATTTGTTGTATTTTATGCTTTTGTTCGCTGCAGCTTTGGGATAAATTCCTAGAAGTGCAATTGCCAGGTCAAAAGGTAAATGCAAGGATAATTATGCTAAATATTGATGAATTATTCTCCATAGGAGCTGCATCATTTTGCGTTATCATTATTAATATCTGAGACTGCAAGACAATTTATAGGAAGATTTTTTTAAAAAGAAAAGGTGCTGCAAAAATTATGGTTTCAGAACTATACTCTAACAGTGTTCATGAGGAAGAAGAGAGTTAAAAGGTATCCAGGTGCGGTGGCTCATGCTTGTAATCCCAGCACTTTGGGAGGCCGAAGAGGGCAAATCACTTGAAATCAGGAGTTCGAGACCAGCCTGGCCAACATGGTGAAACCCTGTCTCTACTAAAAATACAAAAATTAGCTGGGCGCGGTGGCAGGTGCCTGTAATCCCAGTTACTCATGAGGTTGAGGCAGGAAAATCGCTTGAACCCGGGAGGCAAAGGTTGCAGTCAATCAAGATCCTGCAACTGCATGCCAGCCTGGGTGACAGAGCGAAAATCTGTCTCGAAAAAAATTTTTTTAAATCAAATTTTAAAGGTATAAGGCATCGAGGAGTTCAGGGTTGTTGAGGTGGAATCACAAAATCCGAGTATTTATTGGAATGGAACTAAGTGCAAAAAAAACAAAAAAACAAAAAAAAAACCAAGGTTTCTCACTAACCTTTGTCATACAACAGAACGAAGCAAATACACAACTCCTGACAACTGCAAGGAAGTGAGAGCCTGACTCTCAAGCAGTGGGGAGTGGAAGGAAAGAAATAGTACATGTCCCATTATTACTAATGCAAGGCTTCTTTGTTCCCCAACTCTATTTGTTCTTTTAAGTAAATCTCCCAACTATAAACTTTGCCTGTCTCAAAAGTTTTCAAGACCTTTACCCTCAATTAGGAAGCCCTATCACAATGGCCCTGTCCTGTTCAGGTTCCTCTCCTGACCCTGGAGCCTTATTTTTCCCCAAAAGGGAAGTAGTCAGGGTAGCAAGCAAAGAAGATCACTAAACGTTGAGCAACATGAACCAGGCAATTCAACTCCTACATCTGATCCACCTGCCCAAACTTTTAAATCTGTCTTCTGGATTCTTCCGAGAAGCTGGTAAGGGAGGCAGACTGTGTTGCTATATTTATGTATTCCTCTGTAGTTGATTTAAACCAAAAAAGTTACATGTGGATGCAAAATATACGTAAGCAATGATGCAGGTACACACACAATACTCCCTGCAACTTAAGAAGTAGAATATTGGGCTGGGCACAGTGGCTCAAACCTGTAATCCCAGCACTTTGGGAGGCCAAGGCAGGCGGATCACTTGAGGTCAGGAGTTCAAGACCAGCCTGGCCAACATGGGGGAAACACTGTCTCTACTAAAAATACAAAAATTAGCTGGGTGTGGTGGCATCCACCTGTAATCCCAGCTACTTGGGAGGCTAAGGCAGGAGGATCACTGGAACTCAGGAGGCAGAGGTTGCAGTGAGCCAAGATTGTGCCACTGCACTGTAGCCTGGGTGACACAGCAAGATGCTGTCCCAAAAACAAAAAAGAAGTAGAATATTACACTGTTATTGAAGCTATGTACGTCTTGCTGCTTGATCTCATCCCCTTTCTTCCCCCTAAACCTCTTTCAGCAGATGTATTTGCATTTACAGAGTTAGCTGGATTTGCATCCAATAGATGTATTTGCATTTACGATGTATTTGCATTTACAGAGTTAGCCGGATTTGCATCCAACAGATGTATTTGCATTTACAGAGTTGGATGACTACTCTGTAAATGGGGCCACTTTTGCCCCATTGAGTCTTATGTATGAGTCTTTGTGTTGTCTGAGCAAGGCGCATCATCCCAGAGTTGCTGTAAGAATTTGTCCTCAGGAGCACTGGCTCTCCTGTTCATTTAGGATGCATCTCTCTCAGCTCATGGTTGTTAGTCCCATATATTCCTAACAAACACAGCAACGCCTGATAAAATATCTTCACAATGATTTGTCCAAGATTAAGTGGTAGCGTAGCAGGAGAGGGTTCCTCATGGTATCTAGGAGCCCATACTGCTCTGAGTGGAAGTCTGCGGTTTCCCAATTCTTGCCTCTGGCCTTGGGAGAGTATCTTTCCTTCTTGCTATATTCTAAGGAAGGATTACAACAAATCCTATTTCACTGCTGCTACCCTTGAAAATGGTAGCTGGGCACCGTGGCTCATGCCTGTAATCCCAGCACTTTGGGAAGCCGAGGCAGGTAGATCACGAGGTCAGAAGATCAAGACCACCTTGGCCAACACGGTGAAAACCCGTCGCTACTAAAAATACAAAAAAAAAAAAAAAAAAAAAAATTAGCCAGCCTGGTGGCATGTGCCTGTAATCCCAGCTACTTGGGAAGCTGAGGCAGGAGAATCACTTGAACCTGGGAGGCGGAGCTTGCAGTGAGCCAAGATCATGCCACTGCACTCCAGCCTAGGCAACTGAGACTCAGTCTCAAAAGAAAAGAAGAAAAGAAAAAAAGAAAAGAGAAGAGAGGAGAGGAGAGGAGGGAAAAGAAGAGAAAAAAGAAAAGAAAAGGCTTATTAAACCTGGGACAGTTTCAAATAATTGGTAGTGGGTGTCATGCGCGTCCGTGTGAAGAGACCACCAAACAGGCTTTGTGTGAGCAACAAAGCTTTTTAATTACCTGGGTGCAGGCGGGCTGAGTCCGAAAAGAGAGTCAGCGAAGGGAGGTAAGGGTAGGGCCGTTTTATAGGATTTGGGTAGGTAAAGGAAAATTACAGTCAAAGGGGGGTTGTTCTCTGGCGGGCAGGAGTGGGGGTCACAGGGTGCTCAGTGGGGGAGCTTTTTGAGCCAGGATGAGCCAGGAAAAGGAATTTCACAAGATAATATCATCGCTTAAGACAGGGACTGGCCATTTTCACTTCTTCTGTGGTGGAATGTCATCGGTTAAGGCGAGGCAGGGCATTTGCGCTTCTTTTGTGATTCTTCAGTTACTTCAGGCCATCTGGGCATATACGTGCAAGTCACCGGGGATGCGATGGCTTGGCTTGGGCTCAGAGGCCGGACAATAAGTCTCCCCAAATTTAAACTCTTTGAATCAGCTTTGATTTTCTAAACTCTGGCAAAAATTACGCAATAAAGAACTTTATTATCTGAATTTTTGCATCGTATCAGCTCCTATTCTGACAATTTTTAATGATTAATTCTGATTTCGAGTTAATAATCACCGGCTGGCATATCAGTTATCTATTGTTGTGTAACAAATCCTCTGAAATTTATGTTTTGTTTAATTTAATTTAATTTAGGAGAGCTAAATAATTAAACATGAGGCCAAAGTACATAAGAAAGTGGCAGTCTTTTATTGCAAATATGCACACACTCTCGGGCGAGGTTCTCTGGTCCTCAGGTGTGGGGGGCCAGGGAAGTCACGCCCGGCTCTCGGGTGAGGTTCCCCGGTCCACCAATGCGGGGGCCGAAGAAGTCACACTGGCTCCTGCTGGCGGCGGGTTTTTGTGCATTGGTACTGGAAGGGGGAGGGCAGTGGGCGGGATAAGGGCCTGATAGGGGTGTCTCCGTAGGCATGGCCGGGTAAGTTTCGATCTCCTCGGATTGACATCACCTGGCGCATGCTCGGTTGATCTGCATCTTCCTGGGGCAGGCTGCATTTTCCTGCACAGGAAAGTTGGTGAGGAAGAACCCGGAAGCAACATGGATTGTGCCTTCTTGTTCACCTTCCTCCATCTTGTCCTTTCTCCCTCACCCAAACAATTTAACAGAGTGAAAAAGTGACAAACATTTATTTTCACTGAAAAAGCAACAAACATTTATTTTCTCACCCAGTTTCTGTTAGTGAGAAACTGGGGAATAGCTTAGCCAAGTAACTGGGGACCTCATATAAGGTTCAGATGTCAAATGGGACTGCTGTCAGCCAAAGACCTGACTGGGTAGAGGATCCCTTGCCATGCTGGCTCACTCCGATGGCTGGCAAGTCAGTGCTGGGTGTAGTGAGAAACCTCAGTTCCCTAGCATGTGGCCCTCTCTGTAGGACAGCGTGAGTATCCTTACAACATGGCGTCTGTGAGATCAAGGCAGACACCTCAGCATCTTTTATTTTTTTTTTATTTTTATTTTTTTTTTTTTGAGACGGAGTCTCGCTCTGTCACCCAGGCTGGAGTGCAGTGGCCGGATCTCAGCTTACTGCAAGCTCCGCCTCCCGGGTTTACGCCATTCTCCTGCCTCAGCCTCCCGAGTAGCTGGGACTACACGCACCCGCCACCTCGCCCGGCTAGTTTTTTTTTTTTGTATTTTTTTAGTAGAGACGGGGTTTCACCGTATTAGCCAGGATAGTCTTGATATCCTGACCTCGTGATCCGCCCGTCTCGGCCTCCCAAAGTGCTGGGATTACAGGCTTGAGCCACCGCGCCCGGCCAGCATCTTTTAAAACCTTCCTTGAAAGTCACACAATATCCCTCTTGGTGTCACAGATCATCTCTATTCAATGTGGGAGAATCTACAGAATAAAATGAACACCAATGGGTGGGGATCACTGGGGTTCCCCTGAAGGCTGACCATCACTCTCAGCAAATATTTTTCATTTGAAAGAGTGCAAAGCCAAATATCCCCAAATCTGAAGCTTGATAGTTTGTAAACTACTCCAATGCACTGAATAAAGAACAGAAATTAAACTTTGGCATTTCCTATGCAGAAGAAGATGGATTTCGGTTGTTTTTGTTTTTTGTTTTTTGGTTTTTTTTGGGCAAGAAATCTTACAGTTTGGGGGCTGATGGCACTTTTTGTTTTTGTTGTTTTTGTTTTGTTTTTTAATCAGGCAGCCTCCTGGGCTCAGAGTAGGCTCTGAGAGACTCTGCAGCATCTTTTTTGAGGTTCCAAAAATGAAATTACATTTCATGACTAAAGAGTGAAGAACAACAGCGTGGACAGAAACAATGGGGGGCTGTGGCGGAAAGTTGTTATTCAAAGGTTCTGAAGTTTTCCTCTTGAAAGTCCTTGGGTTTTGTTAATTTTCACAGAATAATAAGCTCCATTCAATGAAGAGTTTTCTTGCCCTTCTACTTCTGACAGTCACTGTCATCATAGAATAATGCTAAACTACATTTTATTTTGTTTTGTTTCACTTTGCTTTCTGGATTGCCCGAAATGACAGCACCCACAGAATTTCTGGAATTTCTTTATGATCTTCTAACGAGGTAGAGAGCCATAAGTCTAATTATAAAACAATGTTAGCCTTGTTACTGCTAGGTTAGCAAGCCAGAAACCTGGCAAAGTTCAACAGAGCAGTAGTTTAAAAATATTTATATAAACCTTTGTTTAGTGCCAAACCCCTGAAGAACGAGTGGATTTTTCCACAGGGTGCCTCGACACCATCCAGTAATATTTTCTAAGCCCTCTCTTCCTCATGAATAATCAAATTCAAGATGAACGTATGAGAGAATCTACCAGCGGCATGTGCCAGACATTCTCCCAGGCTTCTGGGAGGTATCAAGAAAGCAAAGATCTTGCCCTCAAGGAGTCAGCAGGTCTCTGCTCAGCATGGAAAACCTTTTAGGCTGAGCAGTGAGTTGGTATATGCCTGCCCCTTATGAACTTGCAATAAGACATAAAATTGGCCAGGCGCAGTGGATAATGCCTTGTAATCCCAGCACTTTGGGAGGCCAAGGAGGGCAGATCACTTGAAGTCAGGAGTTCGAGACCAGCCTGCGCAGCATGGTGAAACCTGTCTCTACTAAAAACACGAAAATTAGCTGGGCATGGTAGCATGTGCCTGTAATCCCAGCTATTCGGGAGGCTGAGGCAGAAGAACTGCTTGAACCCGGGAAGCGGAGGTTGCGGTGAGCTGGGATCACGCCACTACACTCCAGACTGGACGACAGAGAGACACTCTGTCTCAAAAAAAAAAAAAAAAAAAAAGACATAAAAGCCTGTGGAACAGGGACTCAATCAGAAGATCTCTTCCTCACTCTTCCTCTTCTTCCTCCCCTCCCCCCAACCTGGTGTTAGCTTCCTGGGAGCAGGAATGTTTCTCCTTCCCAATCTTGTCAGTTCAGAGACTAGTTCTAAGTTTTCTCCAAATCCAATCAGCATGCACTGTGAGACTGCTGAGACTCCACTCTCGGGTCTTAGACCCTTCGTTCTGCCAGTGCTCCAGTTTTGTGGTGTAACAACAACCTGGAGCAAATCTCAGCCCCTGGTGATTTGCACAACAGGGTCCTACCTTGCAGTACAGCCTGGAGAGCCAGGAGCCACTGTCCTGGTGTCAAGAGAGCCACCACCTTTCTGGGAAAGAAGGGCAGCAGAAGCAAAGGTTTCTTCTAAATGGGCTCTGCTTCCTACACCCTAGGGCCTTTCTTCTTTTGCTGAGGAAGAAAAGAACATTATCCTACCCCATCCAAACTAAGGTCTCACTTGATCCTTTTTATCCTATTTAGAACTCCCCAGTGCCGCCTCCCTGTCCCTTAGCTCACTCATAATTCTTTGGAAAGAACAAGACACAATACATAAGCAGCTAGATTTCTGAAGCAGATCATTTAGTCTATTCCTTCTTAAATGAAATGTCCAAGTCTCCTGAAGGCATCTTTCTACACTATGGACTGACAGTCCTAAAACCTTCCACATAAAAGCAATTTAAAAGCACTATGAATCCAAGTGTGATGGCTCACACCTGTATTCCCAGCACTAGTTCAAGACCAGCCTGGTCAACATAATGAAACCGTCTCTACAAAAATAATAAAACAAAATAAAATAAAATAGCCAGGTGTAGTGGTGCATGCCTGTAGTTCCAGCTGCTCTGAAAGCTGAGGTGGGAGGATTGCTTGAGCCTAGGAGTTTGTGGTTACAGTGAGTTATGATTGTATCACTGCATTTTAGCCTGGGCAACAGAGCAGGGCATTGTCTCAAAAAATAAAAAAAAATAAAAAAATAGCATTATGGATTACATAAATACAAAGATCCACAATTTCCTGGGTCTCTGTATTTCTATTTCTCCCTCCTTTGTCCCTCTTCCCTAGCAAAGAGCACACATTTTCTCCACCACCCTTCATCTGTCCATCCCTGGGATCAAAATGACAGTGGACAGCCCACAAGTCCAAAGGCAAGCCTCCCCTGTAGAGCTCTTCTCTTATAAAATGGAATTAAGTGCAGCTGGGCACGGTGGCTCATACCTGTAATCCCAGCACTTTGGGAGGCCGAGGTGGGCGAATCACGAGATCAGGAGTTCAAGAGCAGCCTGGCCAACATGGTGAAACCCTGTCTCTACTAAAAATACAAAAATTAGCTGGGTGTGGTGATGCATTCCTGTAATCCCAGCTACTGGGGAGGCTGAGGCAGGAGAATCGCTTGAACCCGGGAGGCGGAGGTTGCAGTGAGCCGAGATCATGTCACTGCACTCCAGCCTGGGTGACAGAGCAAGACTCCATCTCAAAAATAAAATAAAATAAAATAAAACGGAATTAAGTTGTCAAAACAACATTCTAAAGGAAAAAAGAAAAAGCCTCCAAATAAATAGGGCAATTATCAAAATATGGAGGGTAAATTACTTCATTCTAGTTGAAAAAGAGTTATTGGCTGGGCATGGTGGCTCACACCTGTAATCCTAGCACTTTAGGAGGCTGAGGCAGGAGGATCCCTTGAGCCCAAGAGTTCAAGACCAGCCTGGTCATTGCGGCTCACACCAGTAATCCCAGCACCTTGGGAGGATCATTTGAGCCCAGGAGTTTGAGACCATCCTGGGCCCCTTAACAAGACCCTGTCTCTACTAAAAATTTAAAAATTAGCTGGGTATGGTGCTGCATGCCTGCATTCCTAGCTACTCAGAAGGCTGAGGCAGGAGGATTGCTTGAGCCCAGGAGTTTGAGGCTGCAGTGAGCCGTGATTGCACCACTGCACTCCAGCCTGGGCAACAGAGCAAGATCCTGTCTCTAAAAAACAAACAAACCCAAAGATCATGACTCCTAATGGGGATCCCGTCCCTTCTCCTATTGCTGCATTCATACTGGGTTCCAGGGACCTCTTCCTCCCCTAACCCCTTTACTCCTCCTTGCTGGTGCTGGGATGCTTCACCAGTCCTTTGTGGAATCTCCGAATCTATCTACACTTTTGTAAATAACACCTTCATAACATTCAATGATGACCCTGTTTGAGAGTATCATCTGTTTCCTGCAGGGACCATGACCACTACTTTGCATGACTGAATTTTTTAGCCTGCACATCAGTGCATCTAGCATTTCACTCTTTCCCAAATGAAAGGAAACTACAAATAAGCTAACCGCAGAGTGCACAATTTTACATAACTAATAAAGTGTATTAGGCATTTTGCTGCAAAGAAAATGAAATAAAGATGTTTTATTATGTACATTAGTTAATGAGGCACAGGAAAGGAATGTTAAGAAAAGCAGGAATGTTTGTCTAGTTCATGGTCCATGATAACCACAGATGGCTGCATTTGTAGCCACGAGTCATTCAAAAGTGATATGAACATGCACACATAACAATTCTGCTTTTAATGAAACATAAGAAACTGTCGGCCGGGCACAGTGGCTCAAGCCTGTAACCCCAGCACTTTGGGAGGCTGAGACGGGCGGATCACGAGGTCAGGAGATCGAGACCATCCTGGCTAACACGGTGAAACCTCGTCTCTACTAAAAAAATACAAAAAACTAGCCAGGCGAGGTGGCGGGCGCCTGTAGTCCCAGCTACTCGGGAGGCTGAGGCAGGAGAATGGCGCGAACCCAGGAGGCGGAGCTTGCAGTGAGCTGAGATCCGGCCACTGCACTCCAGCCTGGGCAACAGAGCGAGACTCCGTCTCAAAAAAAAAAAAGAAACTGTCAAGCTTTGGAAATTAGAAACAAACATATTCAATGCTTTTTGAAAAATCAGGCCTTACTTAAAAAGAAAAATGTTCTATCATCAAATGTATTAGGCATTTCTTTTTTATCATTTGAAATAATAGCTTATAAATAACATCGGTCCAGAACTAATAAATGAATTTTTATAAGAGATCTTTCTCTCCCTCAAATAGGTTTAAATTTGCTTTTCAAAATAAACAGCAAATTTCCTGGACGTAAGGAAGAGAAAGGAGTTTCCAGAATTAAAATCTGATTGCTTTTTTCTTCTATTTTATTTCTTTTTTTTTTTTTCCAGTAAGAACACAAGGTGAGATCTACTATCTTAACAAATTGTTCAGTGTACACTGCAGTATTGTTGACTATAGGTGCAATGTTGTACCACAAATCTCTAGAGCTTATTCGCCTGACTTTACTGAAACTTTATGCCTATTGATTAGTAACTCCCCACTCACCTCAGCCCCTGGCCACCATCATTTCACTCTTTGGTTGTATGAACTTGACTATTTTAAATATCTCATATACATTGAATCCTGCAGTATTTGTCTTTCTGTTAATAGTTTATTTCACTTAGCGTAATGTCCTTAAGATTTATCCATGTTGTTGAATAATTGCAGAATTTCCTTCTTTTTAAAAGCCAAACAGTATTCCATCGTATGTATGTATACATTTTCTTTATTCATTCCTCTGCTGATGGACGTTTAGATTGTTTATATATCTTGGATATTGTGAATAATGTGGCAATGAACCTGCGAATGCTAACACCTCTTTGGGATCCTGATTTCAATCCTTTTGAATAAATATCCAGAAATAAGGTTGAAAAATTCTCACCAATGGGAGACAGGAAATGGGACGCTCCCAGAGGATACTTTTCTTCTTCCCTTCCTCTCTTCTATAGACTATACCTTACAGCTTTCCAGAGAAGTTTCACTGAGTGGGACACAATTGCCTAGTGCCCATTGTGTCTCTGTTTGGCTCATTTTGAAGTGATAGTCAGTAAGGTTGTACATCATTTTGTGTATTAGTTTGTTGGGTCTGCCATAACAAAGTACCACAGACTGGGTAGCTTAAACAACAGAAATGTGTCTTCTCACAGCTCTGGAGGTGGAAGTCTGATCAAGGTGTCAGCAGCATTGGTTTCTTCTGAGGCTGTTGTTGCTGCTGCTGCTGTTGTTGTTGTTGTTGAGACGGAGTTTTGCTCCTGTTGCCCAGGCTGGAGTGCAATGGCGTGATCTCGGCTCACTGCAACCTCCGCCTCCCGGGTTCAAGTGATTCTCCTGCCTCAGCCTCCCAAGTAGCTGGGATTACAGGCACATGCCACCACACCTGGCTAATTTTTATATTTTTAGTAGAGACAGGGTTTCACCATGCTGGCCAGGCTGGTCTCGAACTCCTGACCTCAAGTGATTTGCCCGCCTTGGCCTCCCAAAGTGCTGGGATTACAGGCTTGAGCCACTGCAGCTGACCTGAGGCCTCTTTCTTTAGTGTGTAGGGGCCTTCTTCTCCCTGACTTCACATGGTCTTTCCTCCATGTGCATACATATCTGTGTCCACATGTCCTTGATTGAGCTCACCATAATGACTGCATTTTAGCTGAATCACTTCTTTAAAGACTGAATCTCCAAATACAGTTACATTCTGAGGTACTGGGGTTAAGACTTCAATATGTGAATTTGGACAGAACGTAAATCAGCCCATGCCATTTTGTGCCACTTCGTGTCTTCTTTTGCCTCCCTTCTCTTTTTTCTCACCTTGCCTTGGGCTTGTATCTTTCAAATAAAGCACCAAGAGTTTCATCCTTGACACTGGCTCTGTTTGCAGAGATTTGGGCTAATGCAACTGTCTGTGACATACCTGTGGCTTTCTTCCTTTCCCACAATCTTGCTGCCTCGCCATGGGTAACCAACATCCTAAACTTGGTCTTTTCACATAAGTGTTGTGTCTAAATTATATATTTTTCAGTTTTACCTGTTTCTGAATGTTTAAAAAGAATGTAGCCAGGCGTGGTGGCTCACGCCTATAATCCCAGCACTTTGGGAGGCTGAGGCAGGCAGATCATGAGGTCAAGAGATGGAGACCATGTTGGCCAACATGGTGAAACCCTGTCTCTACTAAAAATACAAAAATTAGCTTGGTGTGGTGGTGCGCACCTGTAGTCCCAGCTACTTGGGAAGCTGAGGCAGGAGAATTGCTTGAACCGGGAAGCGGAGGTTGCAATGAGCCGAGATCATGCTATTGCACTCCATGCACTCCAGCCTGGGCGACAGAGCAACACTCCATCTCAAAAAAATAAAAATAAAAAATAAGAGTGTAACATTGTATGTTGTCTTCTGACGCTTTTTCCCACTCAGCACTGTATTAATAAAACTCATCTCTTTGATATGAATAGCTGTAATTTATTCATTTTTACTTGCTGCAGAATATTCCATGGTAAGAATATACCACAATGTAAACTTTTTTTTGTCAACAGACATTGAGTTGTGTTCTACAAAGGCAGATGGCCAAACAGCACACATAACAGGCCCCCTAGAGACCCTCTGCTGGGGATGCCTTGAGAGAAAGCAGTAGAAGGAGTGCAGGTCCCCTGCTGTCAATTTCATCAGGGGCACTAAATAGACGGCTAAAGAAGCCCACTCTCGGAATCCAAAAAAGGTTCCCTAAACCTTGTGGGGATTGT
This sequence comes from Papio anubis, assembly GCF_008728515.1. Taxonomy (NCBI): domain Eukaryota; kingdom Metazoa; phylum Chordata; class Mammalia; order Primates; family Cercopithecidae; genus Papio; species Papio anubis. The sequence continues at coordinate 107,932,792 of NC_044981.1, read as the reverse complement.
AAGCTCTATGATGAAGGAGGCACCAGGCTCTCTCCTGGCATCATCAGAGGTTGTGTTTGCAGCTAGGCAACATTGCAAACTAGCAGCAGGATTTGTTTCATCAGCATCCATGGTTGGGGAACAAGGGGCCCTTCCCTGCCCTGACAGCAGCAGCAGAATGGGGTCTAAGCCTTGCATGTGATGAGACTTCACTGCCCTAAGTCTTGGGTCATTGCCAGTTTCCATGGAGCTCCAGAAGAGCCTGACTTCTTTTCTGGGAGATGAACTTGTAGAACACTTTGACATGTTAGCATTGTCCTCTGAGGTAGTTAGTGGTTTGTTTGTTTGTTTGTTTTGAGATGGAGTCTCATTCTGTCACCCGGGCTGGAGTGCAGTGGCACCATCTCGGCTCACTGCAACCTCCCACCTCCTGGGTTCAAGCAATTCTCCTGCCTCAGCCTCCCAAGTAGCTGGGATTACAGGTGCCCACCACCACGCCTGGCTAATATTTGTATTTTTAGTAGAGACGGGGTTTCACCATGTTGGCCAGGCTGGTCTCGAACTCCTGATCTCAAGTGATCCACCCGCCTTGGCCTCCCAAAGTACTGGGATTGTAGGTGTGAGCCACTGCGCCCAGCCTAGTGTTTCTAATCCCCAGGATATATATCTAGGAGTGAAACTGCCGAGTCATAGGGTATGTGAATATTCAACGCTAATTTAACCTCATACCCGTAATATACCAGATCCCACTGATCGTTCTAGCATATCCTCCAAGTATTTTCTAATCATTTCACTTTTGCCAGTCAGTTAGGTAGAAAGCAGCATCTCCCTGTGATTTTGACTTCACTTTCCCTGCTTGCTAGTGAAAATCACTTCATGTGTACATGGACCATCTGATTCTCTTTTGCAAAATGACTTTTTGCTCATTTTTGTATTGATTTGTCTTTCTCTCGCCAACTTGTAAGAATTATATGTACATATTCTTACTGCCAACCCTTAGGATTTTTTAATCTCCCAATTTGTAACTTTTTAAAAAAATTTTTTTAAGGTGTCCTATGACAAGGAAAAGTTCTAAGCTTTAGTGTAGTTGAATTTATTAGTCTTTTGTTTTGTACTCAGCCCTTTTATTGTCTTCTATAAGAAATCTTTCCCTATCTAAGGTTATAAAAACAAACTTCAAAATGATTCACAAAGAATAAATCATAATAGAAGTTAAAAATTAGTTAGAATTGAAAGGTAATGAAAGTGCCATATACCAAGCCTTGCAAAACATGGCCAAAGAAATGTTTTGGGGAAAATGCAGTCTTGAGTAGTAATATTAGAAAAGAAGAGTTGTAGATTAATAAGCTAAATATCCAACTTAAGAAACATGTCAGAGACCATTCATCCTGACCAGTATCACTCTCCCAACCTTCCTTGAAGTTGCAGTGGCTGTGATTGCATTTCTTTTCTTTTTTGAGATGAGGGTCTTGCCTTGTCATCCAGACTGGAGTGCAGTGGTGTGAACATGGTTTACAGTAACTTCAAACTCCCGGGTTCCAGCGATTCTCCTACCTCAGCCTCCCAAATAGCTGGGACCACAGGTGTGCACCACCAAGCCTGGTTGTTATATGTTTTTGAGAGATGAGGTCTCACTGTGGTGCCTAGGCTGGTCTTGAACTTTTGGTATCAAGCAGTGCTCCCAGCTCAACCTCCCAAGTGTTGGGTTTCTGACTGTTAGCCACCACACCCGGCCTTATTATTGTCATTTCTAGGTCAGGTTGGTTGAGTATTCATTTTCCTGAGGCCCATCCCCCAACTTACCAGGTGGATAATACCAGGGTCACCTTGAAGTCCAAAATTGAAGACACCATAACCAAACTGGAGATACCAGAAGCAACCCAAGTCCCTGAGTCACTAGCTGGAGGAGAGCCACAGAGCATTACCCAACCTGGAACATCCAAAGTGGACTTTGATGAGGAAAATGTAAACTCTTATTGTGTGAAGTCACTGAGATTTGGGGGTTGTTTATTAGAGCATGAGCCTAATACAAGAAGTAAAAAAAAAAAAAAAAAAGAGGAAGAATTCCAAAGGAAACAGAAGAAAAGAGAAAATAAAGAGCAGAAATCAGTGAAAATGAAAACAAAGAAACAACAGAAAGGCCCAACAAAGGGACCACTGTTCTTTCCTGAACCTCAGGAAAGCCATCAGATAACTGTCCGATTCTGTTCTTAGTCCTCTTGCCAAGTCTATTTTTCTCTCCCCATGCTGTTCATAAGAAGAGCGTATCGAGAACCTGCATATATAAAGCTGTGTGGGTTGGATTCTTTGTTACTTATACCTCCAATAGCCAAATACATTTTCACCCATCACAGGAAACAAAGGAAAGAGATGGTCTGAGCACAGAGAATGAATCTAGGAAAGAGGTGACTGGTTTGGGCTGCATCAGGAAAATGCGAAGGCTAAAGACGAGAGCAAGAGACCAAAATGCAGGGAGTACAGGTGGTAAAGGGCAAGTGGAACAGAGGCACCCAGGGCAGGAGAGCAGGGCTTCCTGGCAAGCTTAGGACGCGTGCTACCCCTGCAAGGAGAGAAGGTAAAAGCAGAGTTGTCTTATTTGCATGCATCAGGTATTTTCCATTGCCAAGAAAAGAATTCAATCCCATTTCCCATGTAATGAGTGAAGCGTAGTCTATGTTTTCAGTTAATTCTACAAGAGTGCTTTTGAAAAAAAGTACTCCAAAGAATTAATTGGGAAAACAATCATACAGAGCCCTGGTAATAGTCACCATCATCATCCATTGCTGTTTACAAAGGAGACTCTCTCTGTATTTAATCATGTGGGATCTCTATTTTAATTTGTTTTCTTTGTTGAACTGCATCATAATTGACTATCTCCTGCTACTTGTTACCTTTTTGCAGTGCAGGATGTGTGGGGGAGCAGAATTTCCACTTGTTTCCTTCCATCAACAAAGTAGAACATCACAGACTCAGATGAGCCCTATGTAGCAATACGCAAAGGACCTTACTTGAAAACTCAACTTTCTTGTCTCAGACTTTTATTGGTGTAGTTTGTTGTCTCCAAAAGAGCTGCAACAATATTCTCAGTGGTTCTACCACTCAGCCCCTTGGGATGAAGGTGCTTAGTAATATTTCACTATTTAGTCTACAGCCTCACTATGTATGTATGTACGTTTTGTTTGTTTGCTTGTTGGCTTGAGACGGAGTCTCAGTCTGTCACGAGGCTGGAGTGCAGTGGTGCAAACTGGGCTTACTGCAGCCTCTACCTCTCAGGCTCAAGCGACCCTCCCAGCTCAGCCTCCCAAGTAGCTGGGACTACAGGTGTACACCACCTCGCTCGGTTAATGTTGTTTGTTTGGAGGCAAGGTCTCACCATGTTGTCCAGGCTACTCTCGAACTCCTGGGCTCAAGCAATCCACCCACCTCAGCCTCCCAAAGTGCTGAGATTACAGGCATGAGCCAACTGCGCCCAGCCAGCCTTAGTGTTTATAGACCTGGTTTCCTCAGGGCCAAATCTCTCTCCTTCAATCAAACGTTATACAACTGGAACTGTCCTCCACGTCGGCTCCATTTATAGAGCATTCTATTTCCTTACCTCCCCACCATTAACTTTTCCCTGGCTAATTTGAAACTGCCTGTACGAACTTTAAATGAGTTCTTTGTGGACGTCAGAAAGTGCTTACATTCTTAGCAGTTCCTGTAATCCTGTAACCAAAGAAGCATTGTTGATGGCCAAGGTCTATTCTTCCTATAAATATGATTGAGTTCTGACACCTGGTATAATGTTTTCTTTAAAATGAGAGCCAATGTAATAAAATTCTATATGGAATGGTCTGTAAAATGCTTTAATAAAATTAAAACAATTTCACAGAAAATTTCAGTAATTTTTTCTAACTTTCTTTTCTGATTGCACAGTTAATTTTACCATCTAGTTACTCCAATAATATTTTCTCTGCCTACAGAGCAAATATAAGGGTAAATTATACAGACCCTGCTTTAGTAAGGCTCACAGTTCAAGCTGGTCTAACTAACACGATGAATCAATGCTATGGAAAAACAGAAGAAACCAATTAATTCTGTTCAGAGTAAGATCAAAGAGGATCTCATATGGATGACCTTGGGACTTATTGGGGTAACTAGACCGAGAAGGATGAGTCCATTACCAGGATTTAAGAATCCAGAACTAAGTGCTAAGTAAGGAGTCTGAGGAAAGCATCAGCTAAAATTCACTAATTGTTAAATTACTACATACATGAAGTTTTATACCCTGGCATTTGTGTTTTACGTTGGCTAAAGAGTATAATTCAATAAAACCATTGGACACCTTTAAAGGCGCTTCAGTGGCATTCTTTCATTGAGGAGAAGTCTGCAGAAGGGTAGCACTTTCAAGTAAAACATAGTACTCTAAGCACGGTTAGCTTACATGTTCTTCCATTTAGTTAAGTGCCTTAAAAACAAAAGGAGAATCAAAATCTTGACAGATCTTGGTTTAATCCTTTTCTTCTCTAAAAGTAGGTTTCTGTTTTTGGGAGGGGATTTATTTATTTTATTTATTTATTTTTTTGAGACAGAGTCTCGCTCTGTCACCCAGGCTGCAGTGCGGTGGCGCGATCTCCGCTCACTGCAAGCTCCGCCTCCCGGGTTCACGCCATTCTCCTGCCTCAGCCTCCCCAGTAGCTGGGACTACAGGTGCCCGCCACCGTGCCCGGCTAATTTTTTTGTATTTTTAGTAGAGACGGGGTTTCACCGTGTTAGCCAGGATGGTCTCGATCTCCTGACCTTGTGATCCGCCCGCCTCCGCCTCTCAAACTGCCGGGATTACAGGCTTGAGCCACCGCGCCCGGCTGGAGGGGATTTAATTGCTCATCTGATCTAAATGCCCATAACAAAAATAATATAAAATGCCAATGTAACCAATCCACCATGATGTTTTTTCTTTTTTTCCTAGGAATTAACAGTGGCAGGCCCCGGAAATAGATGGGTAAGAGCAAATCTGTGGTCATCAGCAGGTGCACAGTCCAATCGGTGTGTGAGATGCATGCACAGGGCAGACAGCACAGACGGCAACTGTGATGGAATTAACAGGGTAGGCCCTGGAAACAGATGAGTAAGAGCAAATCTGCAGTCATCACTAGGTGCACGGTGCAGTGGGGGTGTGTGAGATGCACAGGGCAGACAGTACAGCCTGCAACTGTGGTGCAGGCACAGAACGGGATTGAATTTTGCTAAAAAGACGAAGAAAAAGTATGGTCTCTGTCCTCAGGGCACTTGCAACCCATTAGGCTGAATCATATGAACTGCAGATTATGCAGGTAAAATATGGCCACATATCCACACCTTCATAGGGCTCTGCCTGACACACGGAGGACACAATCACAAGAGCCCAAGCAGGGAAGGGGCCGGGAAAAAGTGGACACAACCCCGCCCCAGTCCAGCGGTGCAGATCAATAAACCAAGACTTACGGCCAACCTGAAATAGATTCTATTCATGAAAGTCCTTCCAGAAACAACATTCAGGATGACGGCATCAGTGTTAGCCAAGTGTCTGATGGTCTGCGTGTCACATCTGTGTGTGTGCCCAAATGGATGAAATTCATGCACAACCAATAAACCGCACAAAAGTGATTGTTATGCTGATCCGAACAACCATTTTTCACTTCCCTTTGTCTCTCCCATAGTTTCTCTTTCCTTTTCACTTCCTGGACCTACCAAAGCCTTAGGTGGGCAGGCATCCAGTGACTGTCCTTTTCAGCTTCGACGATGGCAACACAATCTCTTGGCTTTGTATTTGTGGAAGAGTTCCTTTTCACGATGAGAATTTCCAAAATTGATACCATTCTACATTATTCTTTTATTTAAAACCAAAGGAAACATAGAAACGAGTTTGAGAAATACCACTTCAAGATGGGGATGGGAGGCAAAAATGCTTCAGCCAACTAGGAGGTGGGCAAAAATGCTCTGATTCCCTTTGTTTTCATATATCATTTCGTTGAAGGTAATGGAAGGGATTTAATAGAAAAGATATGCTGATGACAAATCAAGTCAATATTAAAAGAATACTCTAGGCCGAGCACGGTGTTTCACGCCTGTAATCCCAGCACTTTGGGAGGCTGAGGTGAGCGGATCACCTGAGGTTGGGAGTTTGAGACCAGCCTGACCAACATGAAGAAACCCATCTCTACTACAAATACAAGATTAGTCAGGCATAGTGGCGGGCGCCTGTAATCCCAGCTATTTGGGAGTCTGAGGCAGGAGAATCACTTGAACCCGGGAGGCGGAGGTTGCAGTGAGCCAAGATCGCACCATTGCACTCCAGCCTGGCCAACAAGAGGGAAACTCCATCTCAAAAAAAAAAAAGAATACTCTATTATTCTGAATATTCTGAATGTGTGTCCAATCATAGACTTTCGTCATTTCTTGAGTTCTGACTCAGCCGAAACATCCGAGTGAGATTTCTAACAGTAAAAACTGCATCTCTAGGCCACTGACCACACTGCAGCCCTCTGACAGTGTCACACTGGCATTATTTTGCTGCTTATGGACAAAAGAATGAGCAATTTCCTGTTAGCTGGCTCTGAATACCTTATTCACTAGAGGCTGAGATGGAGTCAGTACCGCTGCTACAGGAATACGAGTCAACATCTCTTAAATGTGGTGTGCCAGACTATACGAAGAAAGGGCCTTAAAAACATTCATGTAATCACTATAAGCCTTCGAAGTAGATGCTATTATTATCCCCATTTCATAGATAACTGAGGAGTAGAGACGTCAGACACTTGCTTCAAGTCACAGATCTTGTAAGTGGCAAAGTGAGATAGCTGGGTGATTCGACTTCAAAAGCCGAGCCCCCGCCTGCTTCTATCTGCTTGATGCCAATTTCCAAAAGTCAAAGGCTTCTGAATTCGCACTAATTCCTCAAATCCCTCCTCTCTTATCCTGGTGCAGTCTCAGTTGGAGTGACAGCAAGTTTAGATATGAGTAAGAAAACAGAACCTGACACTCAATTAACAGGACAATTGCTTCCTTCAGAGACAATCTTACTTTATATTAAACTTCATTTCTGAAGCTCTCTGATTCTCTAAAATAATCAAAATGTTCAGCCCAAGATATGTCAAAATGGTGAAGAAATGTCTTAAAATCCACTTTGTATCCCTCTAACAATAAAGTTAAATCCTCCCTTTTAATGGGTCTAGTCAGTGAAAGAACATTTCTCTCATTTTAATTATTTTTCTCCTGATATTTTCTCTCCTTTTAATCATTTCTTCACAAACATCTGAATGTTTACAATGCTCCAGGCAAGAGGAGAGAAAATGAGAATATCCTTATCCCCAGGTGTGAGGAGTAATTACTCCATTGCCCTTTTAAATACCTCCGAGGTTTATTTCTTAATTTTTTCCCTCCAACTTCAGTTTCACAACTTCTTCATGAAACAAGGAGCTTGGTAAAGGAGGCCAGCGAGTAACAGGTTGGCTGTGAGCGTGACATGAATGCTCAGGCTGTCTTCCTCAGAGAGCAGACTCCAATGGTCAGTGACATGCAGGAGGGAATGCAGCATTAGGACCGACTTTCCTTAGGTGTAGACTCACTTGTTTTAATCCCTGAGGTATGTTGTAAATGGGCAGCGCATGAACAGGTGATCAACTCAGAAGACGAGCTTCAGAAAGGTTGCCATAGAACTTTAGAATATGCCTAGGGATGGCCAAGTTACAACCAGAATTGAGTCCTTAATCACTGACCCCATGTGTGTTTCTATGGAAGGGATATGGACTATGTGCTCCAAAAGTTCTGAAAAACTGTGTGTGAGTCTCCTGACTGTGTAGCAAGCATTATTTTGTTGCTTATAGACAAAATTTCTCTCCTCTATCCAAATCAGTAGGCTATAGGCCATTATTTAAGAAAAATTTTTGAGTACAAAAAAATTCGTCCTTTATATACACACATGCACACATATATAGGGTTTGGGACAGACTCCACACCCCTAAAACTAGAGGAAAAACAAGGCCCTCTAGCTGGTCTGAACATGATGTAATCGCTTTTTCCTTTACTTACGTAAAAGGTACCCTTTGTCAAATCAGCACACTTCTGGCAATAATTCTGGCCCCAAATAAATAGAAACTCTAAGGTGAAACTTAGCAATTGTGAAATTTCCAAATAATTAAAAGGTAAATTTTACAGTAAAGAGATTTTTTTCTAATTCCATATGGCCATAGGCTATAAAATATATATATAAGTTCCCTTAGGTGTTACCAAATGTGTGTTGAGGTCCTCAGCTAGGGTTGAGGGACCCTAACTAGGGTTAATACATCATGCAAAGTTTTCCACGTATTGGAAGAAACATCAGAAGTCAGCTTTTGTGTGCTCCTTAAGCCAGTTTTAAAATAGCTTTTAAAATACTCACCTTCCAGCTGATTAGCATGAAAGGTTTGAAAAAAATACAAAAGCAGAGTGCTATGGATTGAATGTTTATGTCCTCCCAAAATTCCTATGTTGAAACCCTAATCTCCAAAGCAATGGTATTAGGAGGCAGGGCTAATATAGCGGGCCTTTGGGAGGGGAGTAGGTCCTGAGGGTGGAGCCCTCATGAATATTAGTGCTTTTACAAGAAGGGAAAGGAGAGCTTGCTTGCTTCCTTTCTCTCTCTCTGCCATGTGAGGATGCAATGGGAAGACAGCTATCTGCAAACCAGGATAAGGGTGCTCACCAGGAACTCACCTTGATCTTGGACTTCCCAGCCTCCAGAATGGTGAGAAGTTTCATTTAAGCTACCCAGAGTATAGTATTTTGTTATTGCATCCTGAGCTGATTAAGACACAGAGTAACTTACAAAATCAATAACATCAAGTATCATTGGCCAAGCCAATGAGCGGCCATACCAAAAGTAGTTTACTTTTAAGATGTCTATCTTCCACAGAATCTCCAAGGAAGTAGCTTGCAGTAGTCTCATCCCCACAGAAATGATGCAGTGATTTTATGAACAAGGGTAGGAGCAAAACGTGAACTAATGGTCTACAAAACTAATCTCATCTACAATAGGAGAAAACAAGTCAGGCCTACTTCTCTATACCATTCATGCCTGTGGTAGCAAAAAGGCAGCATGAGTCTCATGTTTTGCTGGTGACATTCAAGTGTCAGACAGATTTACTTACTCGAGCTCTTTGGGGGATGAAAAGTTTTGTGTCAACACCTCAGGGTTTGCTGCAATACTACAACCTAAAAGTGAATGCTGATGGTCTTCCAGGGAAAAAATTTTAAAAAGCAAGCCCACAAAATAGATTCTACAATTTCATTTGGTGTAGAAACAACTGAGAGAGAAATAGAGATAGAAAATGGACAAACATATAGACTGAAACACTACTTAAAGAGGATACAGGATTTCTTTTAAAATACTTCTTCTGAAAGAGATGGTACCCCCCCGACCCACCCCATCAACAAGAGGCAGTTTTGGAAATGTGAGCACGTTAGGCGTGCCACTGATGGGCGGCCACTACTGAGATTTAATGTGTTGGAGCATGCGTACTCCACAAGCCCTGCAGCCTACAGCCCTCACAACAAAGAAGTGACCCCATCAACACAACTTTCAGCTGCCCCATCGAATATTCATATAGATGGAAATTCAGTTTACCATAACACATCTATGATCTCATTTCTTTTTATATATAAACACACAGAGAATTTTCAGCCCAGTTTTAACATGCTTTGGATTTTTCAAGAATGCAATGAGAGGATTCTGTAAATGGAAGGAAGCCTGTACAGCCAAGTGATTATGAGCAAGGAAGCCAGAGCCAGGCTGCTTTCATTTTAATCCCAGCTCTACCATTATTAGCAGATAACCAGGATAAGCAGCAATAACCTGCATAATTCCCTCATATGTAAAATGGGACTAACAGCAGTACTCACCTCATAAATTTATTAGAAAGGTATTAGAATAATGCCAGGCATACCACAAGCACTGTATGAGCGAAGCCATTACAGACTTGGTATGCCTAGAACTTTATCAAGAATTGGCCACATTTTAGAAAATCATACTGCTGACATCAACCCCGTTCCTGGTATTGAACTGCCAATGCAGCGGGTCTGAGTTGATAACTACCACATTCATGGTGATTTTTCATCTATTTATATTTATACACACACAGGAAGTATGTGCCCTGCTTAGTAATTTAATTACGTCTTGTAATATAACCATGCTAGAGCATTTACATATGAAAATAATTATTTCATTATAAAATATTTTATCTGTTTCAGTTAGAACATCACTGATGTGTATGTTTTAGAGGCTGGTTATATTACCTGCTAGTTTCATTTCAGAATAGTAAATGGAGCGATGTTTTTATGAGTGAAGGTAAGCTTTATCATCCACGATTTTCATTTGAAGATTGAAAAGTGATGCTATAAAATATTATAATAGGGGTAAGGTGTTGAGTTGTGTCTGGTAGAGTTTTAAAAATCACTCTTTTAAAGTATCCTGTCAAGGAGTTCAAGATCAGCCTGGCCAACATGGTGAAACTCCATCTCTACTAAAAATACAAAAATTAGCCAGGTGTGGTGGTGCATGAGCCTGTAATCCCACCCACTTGGGAGGCTGAGGCAAGAGAATTGCCTGAACCTGGGAGGCAGAGGCTGCAGTGAGTCGAGATTGTACCACTGCATTCCAGCCTGGGCGACAGAGTGAGACTCCGTCTCAGAAAAAAAAAAAAAAATTTTAAAGAAATAAAAATAAAGAATCCTGTCAAAAAGCATCATCAAGCAACTTCACATGTCAACACATGTCCACAATTAAACCTGGATTACTACTGAGGCAAGCAGTTTCCATTAATTTCTAAGAAATCTTATTTATATATGTACATACGTAGAGGTTTACAAAGGTTTTTTTTGTTTTTGTTTTTGTTTTGTTTTTTTAGCAGCAATATATTTTTCAAACACAATTCAGGAGAAAACCTCAAATAAAAAGAAAGCCGAAGCTGTGGAGGGTGACTGAAGGTAGAGGAGCCAGAAACTTCTCTCGCGGGTCCTGGGACTCCAGGGAACAAAGGCTGAAAAGCACCGATCTGGTTGGCCACTGCCTATAATGAAGACTGCCTGCCAAACATTCGTTTAAAGGATGGCTATTCAACTCACAAGTGGCATTTTCCCCACAGAAAAAGAGCTCGCCAGCCAGCTAAGGCCTCCAAAGCGATTGAACTCAGTTATGCAGCAGAACTACAGCTCGGAGTTCTCCCCACAATCTGGGGAGTAAGAGGAGATGTTGCCACCCACTTCCTCGGCATAAAGCCAGCTCAAGACAAGAGTAAAACAGGCAGGGCTGGCTCGCCCCTGGTACACAGCTCCCTCCTCAGCACCAGCGCCCTACATGAGATCTCCCCAGCCCATACCCCACCCTCCTAGTGTGCTGAACACCCTGTGGTCACACAGCGCAAGGCTCTTCCCTCCGTCTGCCAAACACCCTTGGGTCTCCATGAAATACCAGACATTTTTTTCTTTTTGACGTGGAGTCTCCTTCTGTCACCCAGGCTGGAGTGCAGTGGCCTGATCTCGGCTCACAACCTCTGCCTCCAGGGTTCAAGTGATTCTCCTGCCTCAGCCTCCCAAGTAGCTGGGACTACAGGTGCCCACCACCACGCCCAGTTAATTTTTAGTAGAGACGGGGTTTCACCATGTTGGCCAGGCTGGTCTTGAACTCCTGACCCCAGGTGATCCACTCACCTTGGCCTCCAAAAGTGCTGGAATTACAGGCATCAGCCACTGCTCCAGGCTGAAATACTAGATCTTCATGGAAGTTCTCTTAAGAGGCAGAGAGGAAAACAGCCTGACTGAGCCGGGCGTGGTGGCTCATGCCTGTAATCCCAGCACTTTGGGAGGCTAAGGCCGGCAGATCATTTGAGGTCGGGAGTTCGAGACCAGCCTGGCCAACATGGTGAAACCCGATCTCCACTAAAAATACAAAAATTAGCCAGGCATGGTGGCAGGCACCTGTAATCCCAGCTACATGGGAGGGTGAGGCAGGAGAATCACTTGAACCTGGAAGGTGGAGGTTGCAGTGAGCTGAGATTATGCCACTGCACTCAAGCCCGGGCGACAGATTGAGACTCCATCTCAAAAAAAAAAAAAAAAAAAAAAAAAAATCCTGACTGAATTCAGTCACAGTAATCATACATGAGTGGTTGCTAGTTCCTTTAACCACACCAGAGGCATTTTAAAGGGAAGACGTTTCCTAACTCCAGTGATTTTCATGGGCTGAATTCCAGGCAGTTCAGCAAACTCAACAATTCGGTGGTGTGAGAAAGGGCATTTTGGAGTAGGGGATTTCAGCTCTGCCTAGGAAGATACCTCAGAAAATTCCCCTCGTGCAATTTCACTTCGCACATGCTTCTCCTGTTCTTCCATTTCTAATCCATAAAATCCCAAAATGCTTGGGAGGGTTTATTTTGATTTTTTTTTAAACAATAGTGCCCTGCTGGTAACAGCCACAGTCACTTGCTAATCTGAAGATACCTCGCACTTTCTCTTTCACTAGCTTCGTGTATGACGCGAAACAGAAATATTTCAATTACAGGTGACTAGGAGTAAGAAAAATATACAACTATATTTAAAATACTTAAATTAACAAGATAGTACTTTTCCATTCTAACAAAATATCATACATTCAGTTTAAACAAGAGTTAATATCCAGACACACGTTTTCAAAATACCTGATGCTAGTTGAAAATTAGTGACCATGAGGCTTTCCAAGATATTCTAATCAGCAAACTGCATACAATTTTGAAGAACTGTACACACTGTGCTGGAAGACAGACACTGAACAGGTCAAAATGCAAACTGATGTATCTTTCATCAACCTAAATCTTGTTGCTTCACTTTTCTAAATGATACTTTGGCTGTCAGCGAATCTTATCGCTTCTTTTCCTTAAAGACAATAATATATAACAACACCACCCCACACAAATAACCATAAACTTCTTTGTGTGAAATAAGCCCTATCAAAATGTGTTCATGTGTTTCTGTACCAACTGATCTATACTGAGACTGTCATGAAAAAGGTATCAAACAAGTGTAACAGGCCTATACTTAAACCTCTGCCTCAAAGGAGAAATTGGATACTTGCCACGTTATTGCAAAGTCAAAGCTGCTACACTTACAAATATGGTATATAGTTTAGAAAAATCAAATCAAGGCCGGGCGCGGTGGCTCAAGCCTGTAATCCCAACACTTTGGGAGGCCGAGACGGGTGGATCACGAGGTCAGGAGATTGAGACCATCCTGGTGAACACGGTGAAACCCCGTCTCTACTAAAAAAATACAAAAAACTAGCCGGACGTGGTGGGGACGCCTGTAGTCCCAGCTACTCGGGAGACTGAGGCAGGAGAATGGCGTAAACCTGGGAGGCGGAGCTTGCAGTGAGCTGAGATCTGGCCACTGCACCCCAGCCTGGGCGACAGAGCGAGACTCCGTCTCAAAAAAAAAGAAAAATCAAATCAAAAATGTTTTCTCACTGGCTTTTTCAGATAAAGAAGTTGGACCACAAACCAACATATCTGTGTGAAAATAGCCACCAATTTTAGTCCCCCCAGCCCCTCAAAGAGGAACAATGTCACCAGTCCCTCACAATGATCATAATATCTCTGGCCAGGACTGCGATTTCTAGTGTGTGTCTCCACATTTTGTCTCTGGGGAAGCAAGACAAACAGGCTCTACCCGTTTTCCTCCTCTTATCTCCACAAGCCAGCACCTAAGATCCTCTGAATTTGTTCCCATCCAATTCTGCAAACTTCCAAGAAGGGCAGTAGATAACGTTTCAAAAAAAAAAAAGAAATGACATAAGGTCACTACATAATACTGAGGCTGAAACGGGAAGAGGCTGTCCACTGTAAAAGCAAGGCACTTGGGGAGGAGCCAGGCAGGTGGCCTGAGCAGGGTCCCTCTCAGTGAGTCAACAGTTTCAGGCGCGTAAACCAGCTGACCAGGAGGGACGGTTCTGTGGAGGAGGACTTCGTAGCTGAGGAGCCCGATTTCTTTTTGGTCCCTTCCTCCTGGAACGGAATCGTGGCGCTGCTGTGGAGATCTGAGTTGACGTAGCACCTGCTTCCTCGGATGTAGTCCGCACCCCGGACCAGATGCCGCTCGGTCGTGGGTCTGGAGAACCGGTATGGGTGAGAGGAGCTCTCTTCGATGATCGGGGGAATCCGCTCGTTACTGAAATACCGACAAAGGGCGTCCTCCCCTGTTGACAGACAAAGTCCATTAAAATCACAATCCCGGTGGGGCGCGGTGGCTCAGGCCTCTAACCTCAGCACTTTGGGAGGTCGAGGCAGGTAGATCACAAGGTCAAGAGATCAAGACCATCCTGGCCAACATGGTGAACCCCCATCTCTACTAAAAATACAAAAATTAGCCGGTGTGGTGGTGGGCGCCTGTAGTCCCAGCTATTCAAAGAATCATATGAACCCAGGAGGCAGAGGTTGCAGTGAGCCGAGATCGCGCCACTGCACTGCAGCCTGGCGACAGAGCGAGACTGTGTCTCAAAATAAAGAAAAAAAAAGTCACGATCCCCTGCACAGTGCTCTTTGGAGGGCCCTCAGCCTGCCCAGACTTCTGCCACCACCCTGAATGTGGATACCGTACCCTGCTTTCCTCCCTGGATTGGCCACAAGGTACCACATGTGGCTGAGCCCACCAATGGGTGCTCTGGAAGCAGAAATGGGAAAGGTCCCTCCCACTTCAGGCTGCTTTAGCACCTGAGAGGTAACACATGGGGCTCCTTTAATGGGTGGGGATCAGAGACTGTAGTGCCCTGCGATGGCTGAACAAGAACTGCTCATGCATTGTTTCACGCAGGGCATTCAGGGACATTCCTGAACAAGGAAAAGAGTGGTCCTGCCCTAACTGCCAGCAGACCCCCTGGGATGGGGATGGAATGTTAAGAAATTTAATACAAAGTTAAAATACAGGACACTTTGGTAACATGTAGCATCCTTGTGAAGCAGAAATTCTACACCCCAAAATATCAAAGATCTATGGGCATGGATGCTCACTGAAACATTTATTTTTATGCTTATTTTTATTTTTTGAAACAGGGTCTCACTCTGTCATTCAGGCTGGAGTGCAGTGGTGCCATCTCAGCTAGTTGCAGCCTCCATCTCCCAGGCTCAAGTGATCCTCCCACCTCAGCCTCCCAAGTAGCTGGGACTACAGGTGCGCACAACCACACCCAGCTGGTCTCGAAAATCCTGAGCTCAAGCAATCCGCCCGCCTCAGCATCCCAAAGTGTTGGGATTATAGGCATGAGCCACCACACCTAGCCTACTGAAACATTTAGAATTTGAAAAAAACAAACAAAAATAACCTAAATTTCTAACAGTGGCACGTTGAATAAATAGGCGCTAGAGCCATAAGATGGCATACTAATACGGCTATATTCTTTTAAAATATGTCTAGATAATATTCATTTTTACATAGTATTATTGAATATTTACTTTTCCATTTTTTTTTTTTTTTTTTGAAATGGAGTCTTGCTCTGTTGCCCAGTCTTGAATGCAATGGTGCGGTCTGGGCTCACTGCAACCTCCGCCTCCCAGGTTCAAGTGATTCTCCTGCCTCAGCCTCCTAAACAGCTGAGATTACAGGTGCCCACCACCACACCTGGCTAATTTTTGTATTTTTAGTACAGATGGGGTTTCACCATGTTGGCCAGGTTGGTCTCAACCTGTGATCCACCTGCCTCGGCCTCCCAAAGTGCTGGGATTACAGGTGTGAGTCACTGTGCCCGGCCAACTTCTCCCATTTTGTACTTTTTTCTAAGTATATAAATGTGAATACACGAACAACTGGAAATCACATGAAACATTCACAGTGATTATTTCTTAGGTTGGAGAAACAGATTCCAGCTGAGTTTTATTTTCTCATGCCTTCCATGTTTTTCAATGTACTTGCTTTGCTTTTGTAATGAAAGGGGAACAGTCACATCTAAAACGTGCCCATTTTCAAAAAGCCACATGTTGTGTAAGTCTATTTATATGAAATGTCCAGAACAGGCAAATCCACAAAGTAGATGAATGCCTGTCAGGGGCTGAAGGAGGATGGAATTGGGAGTGACTGCTAAAAGGCACAAGGTTTCTTTTTGGGGTGACAAAAATGTTCTGGAATAGTGGCAACTGGTGCACAACTCTGTGAATATACTAAAACCCACCTGATTGTATATTTTAAAAGGCTGAACCTTATGCAATGAGTTATATCCCAATAAAGCTGTTATTTTTAAAGTGGCTGTGTGTAGATAGATACCTTTATTCCAAAACAATCATGCAAGAAAAATATGGGAGGAGGTGTGGAGGGAACAAGTATTTTTCCACTTCCCAATTTCACACTCCCTAACCCCGACACTTCATCTCTCCATGTATAAAATAAATTAAAGGCTCAACCCGGGCTCAGAAGAACGGTAAGGAAGATGTTAAAGTGTCTAAAGCTAAACAAAGGACAGCCCTGCCACCTGCTGACTGCTCCACAGATACTCACACGTTAACTAAGGGGATCTTGAATGGCACCCAGGCATCTCTCCCTTTTTCACTTTAGCATAATACAGGCGATCTGCGTACCTAGGTGACAAACTTTACCAAGTCCCTAGAAAGGGTCAGGGGTCAATCAATCCCTTTGGAAGGTTAGGCCTCCAGAATTTTTTCTTCTTCCTTTTATTATCTAAAGCCTATTGTACTTAACTTTTCAACTGCCCTTTGTTTCAACAACTGCAAAAACAATGTTATAGTGTTCTGCCAATGATGATAATCAAATGCAATCTGGCAATAAAATGAGAATGTTTTAAAACATTTCACTCAAGACTAGTATAATAACCAGTGACTTTGATTACAGGGTGAATTAAACACAAATTTCTTTTCAAATAGTAATTACCTTCTAACACAAGAAGGACTTGGAAGAAAAAAATCCATGTTTGTTCATCAGAAATCAGACAGACTCCAAATATAAAACAAACAAAATTTAGAATAAGATTGTTTTATGAAAGCTGGCATGGTGGCACAGGTCTATAACACCAGCCATACAGGAAGCTGAAGTGGGAGGATCACTTGAACCCAGGAGTTCAAGGCCAGCTTGGGCAACATAGTAAGACCCCATCTCAATTTTTAAAAATAAATTTTAAAAAAGACTGTTTAATGAATAATTTATTTCTATTTATTAAAAAATTAGACCACGGCTGGGTATGGTAGCACATGCCTGTAATTCCAGCACTTTGGGAGGCTGAGGCAGGAAGACCACTTATGGTTAGGAGTTTGAGACCAGCCTGGACAACATATTGAGACCCTGTCTCTTCCCAAAAAAAAAAAAAAAAAAAAAAGCCAGAAGTGGTAGCATGGACCTGTAGTCCCTGCTAGTTAGGAGGCTGAGGCAGGAGGATTGCTTGAGTCCAGGAGCTCAAGGCTACAGTGAGGTATGATCATACCACTGCACTCCAGCCTATGCAACAGAGTAAGACCCTGTCTCTAAAAAATAAATGAAAAAATAAAAATTAGACCATTAAAGTCTACAGCCTTTTTATAGCACTCAATGCTAATTAGGATATTTACAATCACTAACTAGGATGACGTCATTTTGCTATTCTAGAAATAAGTAGGATCTTAAAGATCTTCTGCAGTCCTGATTTTATAGACGAGAAAATGAGGCTCAGAGAGGCCAAATATTTGGTTTACTTATTATAACACATTTACAAATAGAGGTGAAACCAGGGCCTGGGTCTGTTCACTCCCCATTTGCTGCTCCTTGGTTTGCTTGACTTAAACGTACCTTTCCTGCCATGACCTCGAGGTCTGGCAAAAGGGTCCACAATCCCCATCCAGTTCCCATCAGCAGGCATGGACAAAGGCCGCGGCTTGCCTTCAGAGGGACGAGAGAGAAGGTGACAAGTTTGATGAGTTCTGGAACTTTAGTGAATCCTTGCCTTTATTTATAACTTAGACCTCACAATATCGCACCCACTTAGACAGAAGCAATAACAAATTTTAAAATAAGAAAATTATTTTAAAGCACTGTATTTCCATAGCAGGCAATTAAGATAGAGGCACATTAAACTTGAGCCTGTGAGTCTACAGAGCAAAGCAACTCCAAAGCTAAAACCCAGGCACTGAAAGTTGAAACTGTAACATGATCTCACCCAGTTGGGCTTTGATGCCAGGCAGAGTAATGACTCAACAAGGATCCGCTTGAGAGAGATGAATAAAGGTCTCATACTTAGAATTTCATTGAGGTTTATGTTTTCCTCAGAATACTCTTAAAGTCTGCCAAATTCATCCAACAGTTCCAACTAAGGCAGGGGGCGGGGAGGAGAAGTCAAGGCCGACGGCAGAACAAAACAAACACTCGAAACTTACCATAAGATGGTGTTTTCTCTCTCATTTTTGTGGGCAGAATGTTGGTTTCCACCGAATACCCAGGCAACTGATCCGAGTCGGCAATGGTAAATCTTCGTCTCCGGCTTTCCTGGTCCAAGAAGGAATTCGGGGACTCTGAACCCTTAGAACCAGGAAGTGGTTGTTTGCACTTACTGGACCCTCCATACACAAAACTGCCATTTTCATCCCTGGAAGATAATATGCGCAATACTTAAGTTGTTTACAAAGATGTTCTCATACTGAAGAATTCCAGCAGTCCTGCTACCTCCGCACACAGAAGATAACTTAAATTCTCCTTTTCCACTGCAGGAAAAGCGTTCCTTTTGTCAACCCCAGTTGCCACTCAAATACATACAGATCCTATTACACAAGAGCCAAATACCACGATGTGATGAAATATAAGAATAAATGCAGGCCGGACATGGCAGCTCCTGCCTATAATCCCAGCACTTAGGGAGGCCGAGGCAGGTGGATCACCTGAAGTCAGGAGTTCAAGACCAGCCTGACAAACAAGGTGAAACCCCATCTCTACTAAAAATACAAAAATTAGCGGGGCGTGGTGGCAGGCACCTGTAGTCCCAGCTACTCGGGAGGCTGAGACAGGAGAATCGCTTGAACCCAGGAGGCGGAGGTTATGGGCAATGGAGCGCCAACCTGGGCAATGGAGTGAAACTCCACCTCAAAAAAAAAGAAAAAAAAAAAGAGTAAATGCAGGGTTTTTAAAATATATATATATATAAACAAATATACCTTTGAAAAGACAGCTCTAGTTTTCCTGTGCTTCTCTGTGTAGCTGAATATCCTATTTACTACAGCAATCACATGTTAAGGTGTGCTCTAGCAAACCATGTTGCTCACGCCAAGAGCTGTATCTTTGCCAAAATCCAGCAAAAAAGACTCTTGATATATAATGAAGTTATTATATTTGAAAACCATGTCAAAAGATACCAAGGAACCTTTTTTTTTTTTTTTTTTTTTTGAGACGGAGTCTCGCTGTGCTCCCAGGCTGGAGTGCAGTGGCGTGATCTCGGCTCACTGCAAGCTCCGCCTCCCGGGTTCACGCCATTCTCCCGCCTCAGCCTCCCAAGTAGCTGAGACTACAGGCGCCCGCCACCACGCCCGGCTAGTTTTTTGTATTTTTAGTAGAGACGGGGTTTCACCATGTTAGCCAGGATAGTCTCGATCTTCTGACCTCGTGATCCACCCGCCTCGGCCTCCCAAAGTGCTGGGATTACAGGCTTGAGCCACCACGCCCGGCCTTTTTTTTTTTTTTTGAAACGGAGTCTCGCTCTGTCGCCCAGGCTGGAGTGCAGTGGCCGGATCTCAGCTCACTGCAAGCTCCGCCTCCCGGGTTCACGCCATTCTCCTGCCTCAGCCTCCCGAGTAGCTGGGACTACAGGCGCCCGCCACCTCGCCTGGCTAGTTTTTTTGTATTTTGTAGTAGAGACGGGGTTTCACCGTGTTAGCCAGGATGGTCTCGATCTCCTGACCTCGTGATCCGCCCGTCTCGGCCTCCCAAAGTGCTGGGATTACAGGCGTGAGCCACCGCGCCCGGCCAAAGGAACCTTTATAGTAACCAATGGAGAGTGATTCTTTTCTGAACCAAATACTACAAAACCAGCAAAAGTTGGATCACCGATTCCATCCTAATTCTATCTACCTGTCAGTTTAAAGTGTAGGATTAATTTCAGTCCAAGTTACCAGCTGATTAACCTTTTTTGCACTTGGTAAATTCCATTAGGCAAATCAGGACAAAAACTGCTAGACAAAATACAGAATCAGCTGAGTCCCAAAGCCATCTACTAATCAGCTATGCCTGTGTGTGGTATTCCCAGGTGGGATGGCACCCACCTACCCCTCCCACCCACAAATATATCTCTTTCCATACCTTTAAACCTGGCATATAACTCCCCATTCACAAAGTTTCCATGACTCATGACTGGTTTCTCGGTAATCCATTCACGTTTTTCATTCCTCGGAAAATCCTTCATGAGTGGTGTGTTTGTGCACTCTCAAAAGCGTCCTCCCAAGCAGTTTAATCCAGTTCTCTTTCTAGCCCCAGGTTCCTTTATCTCTCACTATGTACACACCACTCCTTTTCTTGCTCCCGCAACCCAGACAAGAACATTCTGGATCAAGGGAGGGCATCCTCCTCCAGTTTCTGATAAAACAATCCACACATTAGTCATCGTGGAATGCCGTGCTCTCTATATGCAGAGGCAAATACGACCTGTAACTTTAAACACACTTAAGATCCCGTGAACCAGAATGCCCCGATCACCTGAGGTACATTCGTACATGCTGTAATAAGTTCTAAGTAAACCAAGACTCAAGGAAACAAAAAACATCTCTGCACCCAAAACAGAAGAAATACAATGAAGCAAATACCTCAGCTTCAAATGAAAACCAGTAAACAACAAATTCTGATATACACTAAAATGTCACTGTAATAAAATCCAGCCCGAACTTTGTTTTATGAAATATTATAGCCTAATCATATATTTCTCAATATATGCTTGAATTGCTGAATAAGACCCTGGTAGTTCTGTAGGGTCAAGGACCGAGTCTGTTTTGTGTCAGATGGTAACCCAGACCCAATACTCAGGAAAGATATGCTGAATAAATGAGCCAGACTGTCTAGTTTTATCAACATATATAAATATGTGAGTTGATTAAAATAAGCCTAGATCACACCTAAATCATCCTGTACACTCTATATACCACCCTCATTATACCATATAGTATTTAAGTTAGCCATGAAGAAAGCAACTATCTTTTAAGAATTTATATTGAGACCATCCTGGCTAACACGGTGAAACCCCGTCTCTACTAAAAAATACAAAAAATTAGCCGGGCGCGGTGGTGGGCGCCTGTAGTCCCAGCTACTCGGGAGGCTGAGGCAGGAGAATGGCGTAAACCCGGGAGGCAGAGCTTGCAGTGAGCTGAGATCCGGCCACTGCACTCCAGCCTGGGCGACAGAGCAAGACTCTGTCTCAAAAAATATATAAATAAATAAATAAATAAATAAATAAATAAAAATAAAAAGAATTTATGGTACACACACACACACACACACACAAATATGAAATGTTCATACCTACAGTCACATGGGTTTGCGTTTTCTTGTTTTTGAGACTAGGTCTCACTGTGTCGTCCAGGCTGGAGTGCAGTGGCGTGATCAAGGTGTACTGCAGCCTCAACCTCCTGGGCTCAAGTGATCCTACCACCTCAGCCTCCTAAGTAGCTAAGACCACAGGTGCACACAACCACACCCAGCTAATTTTTAAAATTTTTTGTAGAGATGGGGCCTTACTATATTCTCCAGGCTGGTCTTGAACTTCTGGGCTCAAGCAATCCTCCTGAACCGGCCTTCCAAAGTGTGGAAATATCGGTGTGAGAGCCACCATACCTGGCCACATAGGTTTTTTTTCAAGTTCTATGAAGAACACATCTCTCTCAGCAAAATCAAGCTGCAACTCTCATTAATCTCACAGAAATACTTATTATCTACCCCCTCAAGATGAATTTACCATGGAGTTAATGAAACTTAACCTGCAAGGCCTCCAACAGACCCTTCCAAGGTCCCAGGAGAGCACATTTTCATTCATTTTTCAAAAGTAAGGTATTGCTATATCCTTTTCTTTGTTTCTCTTTTGAGACAGGGTCTCGCTCTGTCACCCAGGCTGGAGTGCAATGGCACAAACTCTGCTCACTGCAACCTCCACCTCCTGGGCTCAAACGATTTTTCTGCCTCAGCCTCCTGAGCTAGGACTACAGGCATCTGCCACCACACTCGGTTAATTTTTGTATTTTTTTGTAGAGATGAGGTTTCACCATGTTGCCCAGCCTGGTCTTGAACTCCTGAGCTCAAGTGATCTGTCCGCCTCAGCCACCCAAAGTGCTAGGATTACAGGTGTGAGCCACCACACCTGGCCAATATTGCCATATTCTTTTCTCAAAAGGGCCCTCCCCACCAAACTGTATAGCTTCAAGCCCCACAGAACCTAGATCTGTCCCTATACTCCTATAAAGTAAGGCTGATCATACTTTTAATGGTAGTTCAAGATTCAGCCCTGTCATACTGTGGCTCAGCAACTTCCTCTCTCAAGATCCTCTTTTTCACACCACCATTTACAAACACCACCAACAGGAGACGAGCATACCATGACAATGGACAGCAACATACCGGGGAGAGTAGGGAACAGCTGGTGGAGGAGGAATATAAAGATCCAGGATGGCTGACTTCTCCTTCTTCAGCGAGGTATCCATAGTGCTTTCAGGGGACTGGGTTGTCGTAGGTGGAGGTGAGGTCTGAAACAGGAGTAACACAGCAATGCAAAGAGTAGAGATCAATTCAGAGATGATTCTTGGTGTTCATTTCCCCTTCCCCAAACCAACACCAACCCCGTGTCTGAACAGGGACTGAGGTCATTCATGTGTTTACAGATATTTGCAATATTTAACTTACATTCTTCTTTGAAACCCTTAGAATTAGCTGAGGGATTTGAAAGACGATGTATAGTGGCAAGAAGCAGAGGCTTAGGAGCCAGGTGCCAGGGTTATGATTCTAGCTCTGAGGAAATCACTTAAACATCTGTGGCCTCCCTTTCCTCCTCTGTAAAGGAGTGATACTGATAATATCTCTTGCATAGAGCTGCAGTGAGAATTAGATGAGTTCGTTCATGAAAATTACTAGCAAGGTCGGGTATGGTGGTTCACGCCTGTTATCCCAGCACTTTGGGAGGCCAAGGTGGATGGATTGCTTGAGCTCAGGACTTCGAGACCAGCCTGGGCAACGTGGCAAAACCCATCCCTACAAAAAAAATATAAAAATTAGCCAGGTGTGGTGACACACACCTGTAGTTCCAGCTACTTGGGAGGATGAAATGGGAGGGCTGCTTGAGCCCAGGAGGGAGAAGCTGCAGTGAGCCAAGAGTGTACCACTGCACTCCAGCCTGGGTAACAGAGCAAGACTCTGTCTCAAAAAAAAAAAAAAAAAAGAAAGAAAGAAAGAAAGGAAAGAAAAGAAAAGAAAAAGAAATCAAATCAGTAGCAGCGCTACTATTGACTAGAAGTATTGCTTGGAACTCTGGATGTGACCCTGGCTAGACTTACTAGCTGTTTTTTCTGTTTGTTTTGTTTTTTTTCAAATGGAGTCTCGCTCTGTCTCCCAGGCTGGAGCGCAGTGGTGCGATCTCGGCTCACTGCAACCTGTGCCTCCTGGGTTCAAGTGATTCTCCTACCTCAGCCTCCCAAGTAGCTGGGATTACAGGTGCACACCACCACACCCAGTTAATTTTTGTATTTTTAGTAGAGACAGGGTTTTGCCATGTTGGCCAGGCTGGTCTCAAACTCCTGACCACAGGTGATCCGCCCACCTCGGCCTTGCAAAGTGCTGGGATTACAGGTGTGAGCCACCACGCTCGGCCCTTATTAGCTGTTTATTGTTGAGCAAGTCACACAATATCTCTGTGCCCCATCTATAAAATGAGAATAAATAGGGACAAGAATAGTACCAACATCGGGTGCCTGTGAGAATTAAGATCACACATGTAAACAACTTAGGACACTGCTTTCCCATAGTAAATACACAACCTTATACCGTTTGTTTTAGTACTATATATACATATATGCATTCATATATGTATATAATCTTAATTTCAAATCCACACGGCTGAATTTGAACTATGATACTGGTCTCAAAGGGCATGGTTTTTAATGTTTCACATGAGACCTTCAATCTTACCTTTCTACAGTCTAACAATGACAACAATGATTTTTCTGGTTGGTAAAGAACAGCAAGGAAATCTTGGAGTCAAGGCAGGGAAATATTTGGTGATGGCCAGTGAGACTGTGCTAAGCCCTGGGCAGACATAAAAAGCTACCCTGGCATGTGGGCACACACCTCTAAAAATCCCAGCACTTTGGGAGGCGGAGGCAGGTGGATCACTTGAGCTCGAGAGTTCAAGATCAGCCTGGAGAAAATAATGAAGCCCTGTCTCTACTAAAAAAAAAAAAAAAAAAAAAAAAAAAAAAGCTACCCTTCAACACTGGTTGTGATGGAAGAGCTCCCTGAAGTGAAACTGTGACCTGATTCTAAGGATTGAAAGGACTGACTGGCCAGTGTGACGGAGCTAGACATGGCCACCAGGAGGTTCACAGAGGACAGCTCATTTTCAGGAGAGATAGCAAGTCACAGGGGCAAGGACTGAGCTTTCAGTCTCCAGGGTAGAACCCCATATTTTAAACGTTGGTCATTAATGCATAATCTATCAATTCTATTCAATTTATAATTGACATCTCAACATGTCAATCTTGGACCATATCTGAAAACATGAGGCCAGGATCCAGATTCTACAAATCTTAGAAGCAAAAGTAAACTAGAACATTTCCACAAAATTGATACTCACTGAAAATACATATATGGATCATTACTTCTGTATCAGTAACTCTCATTTACCAGGAGTGTGGCATCAAAACAGAGTGGTGAATGCCTTTTCTATGACAGGTCAACAGAAATGATGTTGAAAAACTTAAGAGCTCTCTTCTGGGAAGGGTGGGTGTCCAGGCACAAAGAATAATGAAGAATGGAACACAGAGAAACCCCCAGGGCTGGGGGCTAACTCTATAGACTATTTGTCTACCAGAGCTTATATTCTGAAAATATCCTGGGCACATCACAAGAACACTTGGTAGCTAAGCTATAAAATGGTGTCTGCATTTTGATGGTCATTATCTCCCTGGGTCACAGGGAAAATTAGGTGTCTCTATCTCTCACCACCACCTCTTCCCCAAACTGCACAGTTAGTGGGACTTGGCAGGAAAGTAGGCAAAACCAGAGAACATCGCAGAGTGTCCCTTCTTAAGTGAACTTCCAGGGACCAACACTAGCCTGTACTTAAAAATTATTTTCACTCATGTTCTGAACAGATCCACGTGAATTTTCCTCTATTGCCTCAAACTCAATTATGCTCAAAATACCCAACATCTCTTCCTTCCAAATGGCCTCTTTTTTGATTTTTCAATTTTTGTCACCACCCAGGTTCCCTGTCACATTGGGCACTTGCTTCTCCCTGGCCTTGCTGGCCTTTCTCATCCTTACCCCAAAACATTTTCTAATAGTCAACACTATCAAAGAGCAGAGCATGGCTTAGAAAGATTACATACCTTGACTAAGGGTCCCACAACAGCTAGTAAGTGGCAGAGCTGGGACCTGAACTCAAGTGGTTCAACTCAGAGGCCACATTTATAACCACCAGGCTGTGCTGCTTCCTGAGCCCTTCTGATGTGCTTCCCAGTGGCCTCTAGCATTCTTAGGCTTTCACTAAATCACCCGTCACCAGCCTTGCCCAGGACCACATTGTATCTACCCTTATACAGCAGCCTCCCTTCTGGTGGTTCTCATGTTTAGATGTTGTTATGTGCTGAACTGTGTCCCCCAAAATTCCTGTGTTCAAATTCTCACCCCCAGTACCCAGAAAGTGATAGTATTTGGAGACAGGGTCTTTAAAGAGGTGGTTAAGTTAAAATGGAGGTCATCAGGGTGGGCTCAATCTGACATGACTGCTGTCCCATAAGATTAAGACACAGACACATTGTAATCCCAGGACTTTGGGAGGCGAGGCAGGCGGATCCCACACGAGGTCAGGGGTCAGAGACCATCCTGGCTAGCCTGAAACCAGGTCTCTACTAAAAATACAAAAACTAGCTGGGGCGGTGGTGGTAGCCTGTAGTCCCAGCTACTGAGCTGAGGCAGGAGAATGGCGTGAACCGGAGGCAGACTTGCAGTGAGCTGAGATCTGGCCACTGCACTCCAGCCTGAAGCTGACAGAGCAAGACCCGTCTCAAAAAAAAGACACAGACTTTATATGGAGGGAAGACCACAAGAGGACAGAGGAAGAAGACCACCATTTGCATGCCAAGGAGAGGGTCCTCAGAATGAAGCCAACTCCACTGACACCTTGACTTTGACCTTCTACCACCTTGTATGGCAGCCGTAGCAGAGTAATAGAGTATTAATGTCAAAGCAGCTGTCAACCTGTCACCTGTGGGAGAAAGCCCATGCTCCTCAGCCTGACACTC
The DNA here is from genome assembly GCF_008728515.1 of Papio anubis. Taxonomy (NCBI): domain Eukaryota; kingdom Metazoa; phylum Chordata; class Mammalia; order Primates; family Cercopithecidae; genus Papio; species Papio anubis. The sequence goes on along the minus strand of NC_044981.1, from coordinate 107,906,342 downwards.
CATACCTGCCATGATAGTCTCAGGCAACCAGTCCAACTTTATCTCCCAGCCCCGGCTCCAGAGTCTGAGCCACTCATTCCTTCTGGTAGAAGCTCTGGAGCCCACCCAGAGTCTCACTGCCACCGCTACCACCCCCCACTGCTGGGAGTGCCAGCCGCTAAGGCTCACGGCTGCCCCTTCTTGGAAGAATGGCCTTCAGCTGACAGAGCTGCCTCGCCCGAGCAGGGCCACCAGAGCCCGGAGCTGTGTGGCTCCACCAGGATGCTTCGTCCTGCATAGTAGGTCAAGGCTACGCTGCCCCTGAGAGGCATCCTTGCTGCTTCCCCGTCATCATTCTGCCTTCCTCTCTCCCTTACCAGTTTTATTTGGAGCACATACCCTCAAAAATTGCTCTCACAAGGATGTGCATCTCAGACTCTGCTCTAGGAAACCTTATCTAAGACACTGCCCTTCTCCGATGGTGGTCTATCTATGTTTTGTGGGTGAGTGCGTTTAAACAAAAGCATTCATCTCCTCTGTGATACACGCTCCCATTTGCCAATGCAAATCCCACCTACCCTCCCAGGCTCCCACCTCCCAGTCCATACCTCTCTCTCCTTCAGAACCCAACATTTATCTCATGCAACTATGAGCAGGCAGAGCAAGCATTTGGCAGGAATCCATCAATTACCTATGTGGAATTAGCACCTCTGTAATGTTAAGTATCATATTCTGAGAAATCCAAAAAAGTCTAAGCACGTTTAAATTTTACACTGACCAATGCAAACAGAAGCAGCTGGGATATAATCAATAGGCTCGGTTATGGGCAATGATTTTTTGGCTCTGACCGCAAAAGCACAGGCGACAAAAGCAAAAACAGACAAGTGGGATTACATCAAATTAAAAAGCTTCTACATAGCAAAGGAAATAACTGACAAGACAAAGCGTCAATCTAGAAAGTATCTGCAAACCATACATCAGATAAGGGGTTAATATCCAAACTATATAAGGAACTCAAAGAACTCAATAGCAAAAAAAAAAAAAAAAACCCCACAAAGAACCTGATTTAAAAATGGGTAAAGGACCTGAAATGACATCACTCTCTTGCTTTTTTTTTTTTTTTTTTTTTTGGAGACAGGGTCTCTACTCTGTCACTCAGGGCGGATGTAGTGGTACAATCAAGGCTCACAGCAGCCTCCCAGGCTCAAGCAATCCTCCCACCTCAGCCTCCCAAGTAGCTGGGATTACAGGTATGTGCCACCATACCCAACTAGTTGGTTTTAAAAAAAATTGTTGTAGAGACAGGATCTTGCTTTGTTGCCCAGGTTGGTCTTGAACTCCTGGGCTCAAACGATCCTGCTGCCTTGGCCTCTCAAAGCGCTACGATTACAGGCGTGAGCCCCTGCAGCCAGCCCCAAATAGACATTTCTCAAGAGGAGATATACAAATGGCCAACAGAGATATGAAAAAATGTTCAACGTCACTAGTCATCAGGGAAATGCAAATCAAGGCCACAGTGAAATGACAGCGGGCACCTGTTGGAATGGCTACTATCAAAAAACAAAAGGTAAGGGTGATAAGGACATGGAGATGTAGAAATCCTAGCGCATGGCTGGTGAGAATGTAAATTAGCAGAGCCATTATGGAAAACATTATGGAGGTTCCCTGAAAAATGAAAAAGCAGCCTCACTAGTGGATACACATCTAAAGGAAATGAAATCAGTATGCTGAGGAGGTATCTGCACCTTCATGTTCACTGCAGCATTTTTCAAAATAGCCCAGGCATGGAGTCAACCCAAGAGTCCATCAACAGATGAATGGATAAGGAAAACATGGTGTATATACATAAGGGAATGCTACTCACCCTTAAAAAAGAAGGAAATCCTGGCCGGGCGCGATTGGCTCACGCCTGTAATCCTAGCACTTTGGGAGGCCAAGGCGGGCGGAACACCTGAGGTCAGGAGTTTGAGGCCAGCCTGGCCAACATGGTGAAACTCCGTCTCTGCTAAAAATATAAAATTTAGCCGGGCATGGTGGCGGGCACTTGTAATTCCAGCTACTCAGGAGGAGGCTGAGACAGGAGAATCGCCTGAACCCAGGAGGCAGAGGTTGCAGTGAGTGAGCCAAGATCGCGGCACTGCACTCCAGTCTAGGCAACAAGAGCGAAACTCCATCTCAAAACAAAACAAAAAAAAGAAGAAAAGAAGGAAATCCTATCATGTGTGACAACAGGGAAGAACCTGGAGGACACTGTGTTAAGTGAAATAAGCCAGGTACATATAGAGAAATACCACATGATCTCACTTATATGTGGAATCTAAGAAAAAAAATCTAACTCTTAGAAGCAGAGAGTAGACTGGTGGCTGCCAGAGGTTGGAAGGAGTGGGATTGGGGAATCCTGGTCAAAGGGTACAAAGTTTCAGTTAGCCAGGAAGAATAAATTCAAGAGATCTATTGTATAGCATGGTGACTATAGCTAATACAAATGCATTGCATGCTAGAAAATTGCTAAGTTGCTATAACACGTGTAGATTTTGAGTGTTCTTGCCACAAATAAATGTAAATGGTGAGCATGTGAGGTAATAAAATGTATTAATGACCTTGATTTAGTCATTCCAAAATGTAAACATATTTTGAAACACTGTGATGCACAATATAAATATATACAATTTGTATCTGTCAATTAAAAAGTGAATTGTAAAATATGTTCGGTTATTATTTATAAACTGTAATTATGGTCCCCTCTTGCCCTACCTTTATTTCTGCGAGTTTTTGTTTGTTGGTTGGTTTTTGTTTTTGTTTTCAGACAGGGTCTCACTCTGTCACCCAGGCTGAAGTGCGGTGGCGTGATCTCGGCTCACTGCCACCTCCGCCTCTGGGTTCAAGCAATTCTCCTGCCTCAACCTCCCGAGTAGCTGGGATTACAGGCGCATGCCACCACACTCAACTACTTTTTGTATTTTTAGTACAGACGGGGTTTTGCCATGCTGGCCAGGCTGGTCTCAAACTCCTAACCTCAAGTGATCCACCCACCTCAGCTTCCCAAGATGCTGGGATTACAGGCATGAGCCACCACACTCGGCCTCTGAGTTATTTATTTTTAACCTCTCCTCTGTGACACCATAATCTTTCCATAATCTCTCCAGTACCTTGCCTCAGAAAGTTTCAAAATTGATGGTTTAAGACTATTGCTCTTCCATGGGAAGACATACAATAACATCAAAAATAGTTACAAATAAACTATAATCTCAATCTTATAAAAGGGCATTATAAGGTTATTGCTTTTCATTCTTGGTTTATGAAACAGACACTAAGGACCAATGGCACAACAAGGAGTGTGACCAGTGAGTGTGATCCACCCAGGTGTCAGCAATAAGGGGGTATATTGTTTGAAAAGAATTTAAATAAAACTCAGTCAGTTTGTCTTCTATTATCAGCACAGACTGGCAATACTACATAACGTCTAAATAATGGTGTGATACGGCTCCCCACAGGGTGGGCTGCACTCACCGCCCCCAACCCTGCCTTGGTAAAGCGCTGCTGAAGACTCAACCCCACGTGGTCTCTCCAGCATTAGTGTTCAAACTGTATACAGTTATGTAGGTATGTGTTTGAAACGAGAGAGGAGAAGGACTAAAAGGAGCTTTTGGCAGTGATGGAAATGCAGTGATGGAAATGTCCGTATCCACCTATCTGACATGGGAGTTACTAGCCGTATGTGAATATTCTGCACCTGAAATGTAGCCAGCGATCCTGCAGAGAGTAACTTTTAATGTCCTATCATTCTTTTTTTTTTTTTTTTCCTTTTCTTTTTGAGAACGGACTCTTGTTCTGTCACCCAGGATGGAGTGCAGTGGCGCGATCTCAGCTCATTGCAAGCTCCGCCTCCCAGGTTCACGCCATTCTCCTGCTTCAGCCTCCTGAGCAGCTGGGACTACAGGTGCCCGCCACCATGCCCGGCTAATTTTTTGTATTTTTAGTAGAGACGGGGTTTCACCATGTTAACCAGGATGGTCTCGATCTCCTGACCTCATGTTCTGCCTATTTCAGCCTCCCAAAGTGCTGGGATTACAGGCATGAGCCACCGCGCTTGGCCTCATTCTTTAAATAGTCATATATGGTTACTGGCTACTATACTGTTCCATGTAGATCTAGAATTTATATTTTCACATAGGCAGGATTATAGGATAATTACATACAAACTCCTGAAACCAATCAATCACCTTCAAATTTCTATCTCTTTTTGTTTGGAGACTAATGAGATACTCGACATTGTTCAGGTGCTGATGCTAGACGGAGGCTTACAGTCAATCCCAGATACCTGCACAAGAGGTGGCTTCCACCGTAGGTTTTTCAAGGGAGCAGGAGTAAAGTTGAAAGACCCAGTGGGGCGCTTCTTAAGCAGTAACACAACTCCTGTGGGATTCTCTCTCAATTTCTTCACCAGATTTTTCAGCTGCCATCCCACCTTCAAGTAAAGAAAATGGAGAGGGAGGACTTGCTCATGAATAATGAAAAACTGAACCTATGAATTTATCTCGAGGCAATCTGAGTTGTGAGCAAATACATAGAAACAAAATAGGCAGGCACAAGTATGTTCATGTTAGCACAACCTAAAATAATGAAAAATGGGATGTCAGCAGAAAATTTTAAAACTTTAAACAGAACGGTTTTAGATTTAATTAAAAGTTCTGAGGAGGAAAATTGAGTCTCAATAAACAAACTCACCACAGTTTGCTGATTAACTTGAATGACTTCATCACCAGCATGAATCTTCTGAGATCTGTCTGCAGGAGACTGTACAGAAACAAAATAACCTGCCTTAATTTTTTTAAACCTTCTATTTCTTTCTGCTTTTATTTCTTCTTTCTTCTGTAGACAATTAACAACTGAAATAACATTTTCTCAGGAAAAATAAACAATGCACTTTATTTCCCCGAGACTACACAGTCTATAGGACCCTCCCCATGAATCCTGTGTTATCCATTTTATTAGTGTCTGTTATAACTGATAATTTGTCTGTTAGAATAGCCAGGTTCATCTAATCTATTGGGAAGAGACTGGACATACTGTCTTTTGTTTTGTTTTGCTTTTAAGACAAAGTCTCACTCTGTCACCCAGGCTGGAAGGCAATGGTGGATCTCAGCTCACTGCAACTTCCGCTTCTTGGGTTCAAGCAGATCTCCCAACCTCAGCCTCTCAAGTAGCTGAGATTACAGGCACCTGCCACCACGCCCAGCTAATTTTTTAGTAGAGATGACGTTTCACCATGTTGGCCAGGCTGGTCTCAGACTCCCAACCTCAGGTGATCTGCCTGCCTCAGCCTCCCAAAGTGCTGGGATTACAGGCGTGAGCCACTGCGCCCAACCTGGACATACTGTCAAAATGATTGGCTGATAGAAGCTATTGGCTCACTAAAAAATTCTTACACATATCCTTATCAAAAAGCTGACCAACTGTTCAACACGGAAAATCATCCTTGTAACTCTGTCATCTCGTTTCCTTATTAAAACTAAATGTCGTTCTTATTCTACTTTTCCATATTATTGCAATGCTGCTAAAATAGAAAGTTGGTGGGAATAGAAATTGCTTTAAAGAAAATGAATTTAGTTTTCTTTTCATTTTCAGATTACATTCAAAAATGAGTTTTCAGTGTCAAAACAAAACCCGAACTTTTTTCCCTTCAAATAATGCCTGGTTATTAATTTACCATTGCTGCAACAAAAATATATATAAAGGGATATAATCCATTTGTCAAACATTTTGCTCACGGTGTTCTTGTTCATATAAGCCACCTAGAACTCCTATGTTGAAGGTATCTCACATATGACTAAGAGAAGAAGAAAGGACAAACCTTGGATTTCAAATTCTAATCAAACCTTATCTAGAACAGAGTATTTAATTTTCTAACTTACATCACTGGCTGAATCTTCAAACAATTTCCAACTATCCAAAAAATAGCACTTTTGAACACGGGGAGAGGGATAGCAAGACCCAAGACACACTGGCTGAAGTTTCTCTAAATTGTTGTGACAGGCTCAGCAGGAAATTAACAAGCAGCCCTAAACTGTAGAAATATTCCCTTTGATTTTATCTAGGTCCATACAAGGCCCTGGTAACTGTGACAGTTATTTGTGAAAACATTTAAACTCCTATAGTACCCCGCAGTGCTCACCTGAGAGACCAGCCCATGTTCATCTCAAGTTTCTGGTTTTTTGTTTTGTTTTGTTTTGTTTGAGACTAACTCATGCTCAGTTGCCCAGGCTGGAGTACAGTGGTGCAACCTCAGCCCACAGTAACCTCTGCCTCTGAGGCTTAGCCATTCTCCTGCCTCAACCTCCTGAGTAGTTGGGATTATAGGCACCTGCCACCACACCCAGCTAATTTTTGTATTTTTAGTAGAGACGGGGTTTCACCACATTGGCCAAGCTGATCTTGAACTACTGACTTCAGGTGATCCGCCCGCCTCGGCCTCCCAAAGTGCTGAGATTACAGGCGTGAGCCACTGTGCCTGGCCCATCTCACGTTTCTCACATCACTTAAAAAATGAATTTATCTGTGCTCCTTTTTGTTCCGTGTGTCAGATGCTGAACCCACAGTTACAGGCCTACTTTAGTAATTCTGATCTTAATCGGTCGAGTCCAGTTAATCTTCCTGGGCAAGGGATTCATTTAAGATAAGCTTCACTTTACAAAAGTTAGCCCAAAGGCCAGGAAGTCCCTGTCTCTACATGTGCAATCTTAAAAAAACATGCTCTGATGTCCTGAATTGACTTCCCTTCCTAAGGACCCTTTTGCATTCATTTCTCAAATGTCCAATCAAGTGATTAAGAGTTGTGTTTGGCAGAACACTGGTAAAGAGAGAGTTCGGTACCAAAATTCTGCCCAGGGCAGTAGCTCTTGCCTATCTTCACCATGAGGAGGACAACTGAAAAATGATGCTTGTGTTGGTTTGCTGCAGAAGGGTCATGACCTAGAGAATAATGCACCCATTCTTCAGAGGCTAATCTAACTCCCACTTGATCTGAGGAGTGGAGGATAGAAGTATGGATGAGGTTGTGTCAAGACTCTTGTCAAGGTCTAAAATAACATCAAAAAAAGAATTAAGATAGAGAAACATCAGACACTGTTGGGTCTGAATTTGGAATGATCCTGGCCTCTCAGGTAACTTACCTTCAAAGAAAGGGACTGAAGGCCTTGCTTGCTTGCTTCAGCCTCAAGCAAGCATTGCTTCAGCCTCAAGTCCAAGATTGAAGAATATGAACATAATTCACTTGTGAAAAGAATGGGTGATTTTCATCCACTGCTACCTACCATACTAGGCTTCTATTAAAACATTCTGACAGTGAAGTCATAGCAACCTTAAGTGATGGCCAAAAGCTGACCTGGAGCTGGCACTTTCTACTGCCATTCAAGTATATAATACCCAACATTAAGAATAAAATATCCAGGGGCCAGGCGCGGGGGCTCACGACTGTAACCTCAGCACTTTGGGAGGCCGAGGCGGGAGGTCAGGAGATTGAGACCACCCTGGCTAACACGGTGAAACCCCATCTCTACTAAAAAATACAGAAAATTAGTGGGGCGTGGTGGTGGGCGCCTGTAGTCCCAGCTACTTGGGAGGCTGAGGCAGGAGAATGGCGTGAACCCGGGAGGCAGAGCTTGCAGTGAGCAGAGATTGTGCCACTGCACTCCAGCCTGGGGGACAGAGCGAGACTCCGTCTCAAAAAAAAAAAAAGAATAAAATATCCAGATTGAGTCGGGGAGAAGTGGGCTCTCACCTAACTTCCCACACTTGTCTAGAAGACTTAGACTTACTTAGCCTAGTGTCTAGCACATTCCAGGTCCTCAATAAATGCGAACTGAATGACTAAAGGAATGAGTGACATTTTCAAGTGGATTACCAGATGGAAGAAGACAAGTTTTCTTTTTTGATCTCTAACAAGATGGTAGCCACCACTCCCGGAGATGACTTCCATACAGTCTTACATGGGAACACCAGGGCCGACCCTGAGTCTGTCAGCCAGTGTTACAATTCTGGTAGGAATTCAGGGAATATATCATTAATGACATATGACATTTCATTTAATTCCCAAAGTGCTCAGATTACAGGCGTGAGCCACTGCGCCAGGCCCGGATTCTTTTCTTTAAAAAGGGGGGTGGTGCAAGAGGAAGGAAATACTCTGCCTTCTGGTAGTAATTCTGTAGTGCTCCAGATCCAACATGGCAATTGCTTCAAAACCCAATAGAGTTGGAAAACACACTGGTCTGGTTAAGATAGACAATGCAATCATCAAATTGCTAGACTGCAAAACTTCAACTCTAAAAACTGAAATGATATTCACCATGTTTCTCATCTATACAGACATGACTGTGTTCTTATCACGGCTAAGCTGCAACATACTGAGTCTCAATCAAGAATGAAGGAAGAATCGTGTGTTGCATCTTGTGTCTTTTCTTCAGCACCATCCCCAGCCTAAAAGCAGAGCTTCCTGTGCTGTTATTATCTAGGAGGTGACACGGTATAAAAACTCCTAGTGACTCTTAGGGCTTCCTCGCTGTAGCTCAACAGAGAATCCTGAAAGACACTACCATTTCCTACCCATTTATCTACCAGAACCATGCAATGCATTTATAATTCATTGACTGCCTTAAGCAGTATCATTTTGTCAGTACAAAAATCAAGTGCTTCTCACAGACACTCAAAGATCATGCCATTTTCCGAAAGATCTAGCAGCTGAAGCTCAAAATTAGACACATATTTCTACCAAACAGATTAGAAAAGCAGCTACTAAAATTTCCCCTAATTTTAGGAATTATCTCCTCCTGTCTTAGCTGATTAAATAGGTTAATTCCCCCAAATCCATGGTTCTTTTACGCAGACCCAGGGAAGCTATTCAAACATTTTTAGTTTCATACCAATGTCTTTCAAAAGCAAGTCATATTGTAGGCTGCAAGAAGAAAGCATTCAACTAGCTCTACTTCTCACAAATTCAAAATGTTTGAGGGGCTAAAGTCAACCCTACACACAGCAGAATTTCCAGAAGGAAGTACACAGTGTACACAAGTCTCTCACAGTAGAAACAGACCTGCTTTTCCTATTCAAAGGGTGGGGAGAGAGGACTAAATTTCAGTATCATGCCAAATATTATGAAACACAACTATAAAAATATGTTGTAAAAAAAATCCTGAAATAGCTGCTATGGAGACATAAAAATTCCATTAAATCAAAAAATATATATTTTATACACATGGCTACCAATCCCAGTTCTTATAAGAGTGATTCTCAAAAACAAAAAGATCACTGCTTTTGTATTTATGGCTTAACACTTCCAGGGTGCAAAAGCAGTAATTAACACAAGGGTAGCATAAAAACTGGGCAAGGTGTATGAACAAGAGCAATAAAGGACGATTTAAATAATAAATTGACAACAGTTGGTGACAAGCAGTACTCTGTCAACAGAAATAAATAAAGCAGGTACCCATGCTCTCATAATAATCAAACAGCATGCACACATTTAAATTCAAAGTATAGAGACTGTGGATCAAATTTGTTTAAACACACAACAGCTTTTACACTTAATGAATATACACTTACATTTTCTGTGGTTCCAGTAATCACGTGTAACCCATCGTAGGTTGATTTGATGTACATGCCCTGGAGTGAGTCACAAACAGATTAACTCATTACTCCAACATTTACAGACATCGCCCCAAGCAAGACTTAAACTTATAAAACATTAAAAACAGTCCCTTCAGAACAATACTCGTTTTTCAGCCTCCCGAAACATCTAGAAACAAGATCCAAAGGGTGGTGAAGGGGAGCTAAGCAGACTGAAATACTGGTGAAAGCAGTAAAACGTGTGATCTCTTTGATACTATAATCTGTGTACCAGGCACACAGAATTATGCCACAACTCCAAGGATGTGGGCTTTTTCTTAGACCTACAGAATGAGTGAATGAGGGAGGCACTTCAAACAAGAACGGTTCTATTATGTTGACGATGAGACGGGGTCTTGCTATGTTGCCTAGACTGGAGTGTAGCGATGCCAACACAGCTCACTGTTACCTTGAACTCCTGGGCTCAAGTGATCCTCTCACCTCAGCCTCCCCAAGTAGCCAGGACTACAGGTGTGTGCCACCACACCCAGCTAATTATTTTATTTTTTTAATAGAGAAAGGACCTCGCTATGTTACCCGGGCTGGTTTCAAACTCCTGGGCTCAAGTGATCCTCCCACCTCAGCCTCCCAAAGTGCTGGGATTATAGGAGTAAGCCACCACACCCAGCCAAAGAACAGTTCTTTCTTGACCATTTCTTGGTCTAGGGACACAATATATTCATTTAAATTTGGTAACCGAAATAACCTCAGAGTGACTATTAAAGCTACTAATAATCAGACAAAGATATATGAACAAAGATTATTAAATAACAAAGCATAGGTAGCAAATTAGTAACAGACATCCTTCCTTTTAAGGGAAATGTAAAGATGAATGAATATTCTCTCTCCTAAGAGGCCTGAGAGGCAAACTCAGAGGCCATGACTCACTGAGTGATACACCGAATATATCACTGAGGAATTATTTCTGCGTTGGACTCACCACATTTAATGCTGTTTAATTAAACTGCTACAAGATGGGAAAAGAGAGCAAAAAAGTAGAACGGGCAAAACATAGTTGCTCACCCTGGTATCTATGCTGTAATAATGTGGACCCTCCTCAGACATTATGCTGCACTCAGCCTGCTCATTAACCTACACCAATTTATGATGAGAGACCCATCAAACACCAACGCCTTCAGGTTCTCCCCATTCCTCTCCTATCCTGTTACTTTCACTCACAGATTATATCAGCTTCTCCCCTACACATGGTACTCCCCCTCCCAGGGCACTGCTTGTATAACTCTACTATCTGAAATGACAACTCCATTTCTGCCTGCTCAGGGCATTTATCTGCTTAAATATTTGACTATAAACCTACCTCCAGGAAGTCCTCCCTGTTTAAACTTAATCTGTTATAATCCATCATTTGCCTTGAAGTCAACCAGTACCAGTATGCAAATTTCTGCTCACTAAGAATGTGGGCCTAAAACAGTCGGTTGATTTTTGTTTTTTTCTATCTAAGAGCAGAGACTACCTTAATAGCTCCCAACAGCTACCTATACATTAGATACTTCCCCCCCTCCACCTTCTCCTCCTCCTCATCATCATCAATACCAGCAACCGTAGCTGCAGCCACATTAATGCACACGTACTATGTGCTTGGGGCCTGGCACTTGGCATTCACAATCTAATACAATACTTTCAACAACCCTATGAGGAAACTGACACGTAAAGAGGTTAAGTCCCTAAAGAGCCGGGAGATAAACCCAGCTCTCTCTGACTCAAAGCCTCTAAGCTAACTAATGGGCTTCACAGCTTCTTCACGAAAATTTCAGCAAATTAATCCCACAGGATGCACGCTAGGTACTAGGAGACTACCTGTATGTAGTCCCACAGCCTGTTATGATATAGCTCGTATATTACTTATGAAACGTTTCTAAACCCTTCTTAAGAATCACTGCCTTCAGCCAGTCTCTTCTCACATTCGTCTAAGTGCTAATAGAGACTTTCAGACAGATGTTGTTTTTGTAGCCAGAGACCATATTTCCTTTGTGTAAATGTTTTATATTTCCTTGCATTGCTAAGTCCTAAAAATAAAGTGTTATCTTCAAAATATGAGTATACAGTTTTTAAATTGTATTTATTTTTATACTTTGAAGATAGAAAACATATCAACAGGATTCAAGATAGCACATTCCTAACTACATCACGGAAGGCGGTCTAACTTAATTCTACTTTTCAGAATTATAGTGAAAGCAATAAGGAATTTTTTTAAAAAAAATTTAGTAAATGATGATATATGTTATCTGAAAATAAAACAAGTGTTATTAGAACTTACCAGGCCTTCCCCAGGTTTAATGTTTGGTAAGTGAACTTCCTCCAGACATGCACATTGGCTCATCACAGGATCTGTGGTAGATCGGATTGTTTTGTCACAGATGCCATTTAAAACCTTGACCTAGAATTGGAGAAGCAAATAGTCAGGAAAGTTCAATCATTAACCAAGTTTATCTCAAGCTGATTTTTAGAGAAACGCATTTCACCTATAATCTTTAGTTCTGGTCGGCAATCATTCTGATAATTCTGCTCAATGAATGCATGGCGTTTAGACTCCCTGTTTACCATCCGTGGGAATAGTGCCACTATTTCAGCTTTGTTTACAAAGGGCAGTTTTTATATTCACTCCTCCATGACCACCGAAGAGCACAGGCCAGGCAGAAATCCCCTTTCAGCAATGAAGTGGAATCATCTCTCCAAGGCCACCTACCTGACTTTTCAATGATTGCTCACAGTCTCTGAACACCAAATATTGACAAGGCAAAAAAAAAAAAAAAATTGTTTTCAGCCTAAACCATTTTTTTAATGGACTTTACTTTTTAAAGCTGTTTTAGGTTTATTTAAAAAATTGAGCAAAAAGTCCACTGAGTTCCCATATATCCCCTCCACCACCACCCTCCATTCCCAGCTTCCTCTATTATTAACATCTTGTCCTAGTGCAATGCATTTGTTACAAATGATGAACTAGGCTGGGCACAGTGGCTCACGACTGTAATCTCAGCACTTTGGGAGGCCAAGGTGGGTGGATCACCTGAAGTCAGCAGTTCAAGACCAGCCTGACCAATATGGCAAAATCCCATCTCTACTAAAAATAGAAAAATTAGATGGGCATGGTGGCAGGTGCCTGTAACCCCAGCTACTTGGGAGGCTGAGGTTGCAGAATTGCTTGAACCTCGGAGGCAGAGGCTGAGGCTGCAGTGAGCCGAGTCACACCACTCTACTTCAGCTTGGGTGACAGAGGGAGACTCTGTCTCCACAAAAACAAAACAAAACAAAACAAAAACAAATGATGAACTAATATTCAGACATTAACTAAAATCTTTAATTTATATTAGGGTTCACTTTTTGTGGTATACATTCTACGAGTTCTGACAAATGCCTAATGTCATGTATCCATCATTACAGTCTCATACAGGATAGTTTCAATGTCCTAAATATCCCCTGTGCACAACCTAATTATCCACCACCCCATTCCTCACCATGAACCCCTGGCAAACATAGATCTTCTTACTATCTCTGTGGTTTTGATTTTCTAGAATGCCAAATAGTCAGAATTTTGCAGCATGTAGCCTTTTCAGACTGCCTTATTTCAATTAACAATATGCTTGAAAGTTTCCTCCATATATTTTCAGGACTTAATAGCTTATTTCTTTTTTATTGCTGAATAATATTCTATTTTATAGATGTACAACAGTTTCTTTATCCATTTACCTATTGAGAGACATTAAGGTTGCTTCCAATATTTTTGGCAATTTTGAGTAAACCTGCTATAAACATCCTGTGCACATTTTTTGATGTAAATTTTCAACTCCTTTGGGTAAATATTTAGGAGCACAACTGTTGGATCATATGGTAAGAATATGTTTCATTTTGTAAGAAACTTTCAAATTGTCCTCCAAACTGCCTGCACCATTTTGCATTTCTACCAGCAATTAATGAGCATTCCTGTTGCTCCACATCCTCAGCAGCGTTTGGTGTTGTCAGTGTTTTATATTTTAGCCTATATAATAGGTGTATAGTGGTATCTCGTTGTTTTAATTTGCAATTCCCTAATTACAGATGACATTGAACATCTTTTCATAGGCTTATTTGCCATGTGTATGTAAGTACCTGTTCAGATCTTTTGCCTCCTTTATAATTGGGTTGTTTTGTCTTCTTATTCTTATTTTAAGAGTTCTTTGTATATTTTGGATACAAGTCCTTTATCTGATAGGTGTTTTGAAAACATTTTCTCCCAGTCTGTGGCTTGTCTTTTCATTCTCTTACCAGTGCGTTTCACATAGCGGTTTTTAATTTTAATGAAGTCCACGTTATCAATTTTTCTTTCATGAATTATGCTTTTGGTATTCCATCTGAAAACTCATTGCAAAACTGACTGACAGTCACCTACATTTTCTCCTATGTTATCTTTTAGATGGTTTATAGTTTTGCATTTTACATTTAGGTCTATCATCTTTTTAGTGATCACTCACATTCTTTGAATGCCAAACACCGAGGAGGTAAAACTAAAGAGACAATGAGAGGATCCCTATTGAGTAGTCTCCTTGTAGAAGTCACAGTGGTTACGTGTGGTATTTCCCCAATCAGACTCATCTAACCTTTCAAAATTAAACAACCAAAGAAATCAGGAAATTCCAAAGAGTGATTTTTCTTTCCAAGGGGGAGAATCCAAGAAGTGATACTTTTTACATTCCTCCAATTTGTTTGGCCTCCCTATTTATGGAAAATATATTTATAGCAGTTTCATTGCTAAATTCCTCAACATCAGTAGGAGGAAGGTCTTATCAAAAGAGCACAGGCTGGCTTATGTCAAAAGGAGGAAGTGATGATGAATAGTTACAAAATGCTCCTTAAACAGTTACAGCACATCCCCCCTCCATCATAAGGTTGTTGCCAAGAATTTTTTTCTTAAATCAAAATGGTCCTAAAGTGAAATTTGCACATCAGTTCAATCATGATTAGCAGGCTAGCTAGCAATGTACGTATAACTGTATCCTGATATAATGTTCAGAAAAAGTAATAATAAAACAGAGACTCAATGTAGCTAATTTAAGCACAGGAATTTTCACAGTAGTTGGTCTTGTTAAGTAACTTTTGTGCTTTCCCTTCCACCTAAATTTAAAAACTCATGTCCCAAAAGCCAATATTTCAGAGTATCTCCTGAAGCAATTAGCCACGGTGCATTTACTTAATGTGATTCCCAGTGCCTTTGGAAAAGGAATTTTACAATAACTTTTAGAACGCATACTTACCACAGTTAAAACTTTATCCTCCATTTCTGCTACAAAGCAATCCTAAAGAAGGGGATGGAGAAAATGAACACTGAGTACAAGAGTTAAAAACCTTCAGAACTGTTGGCTTAGCTTTCTAGATATTTTCTGCAGCTCAAGGTGGTCCCTGACACAGCCCTCAGCCTGCACAGTCCTGTGGGACTGGGATGGGAAAGGGAGGGCACAGTGAGAACAGAGCTGACATTCTCACCTTCTGAAGGTCCGGCTCTCCCCTGACCCAAGGAGTTCTCATCCAAGGAACCCATTTGGCCAATTACTTAATTTGAAAACTTACAAAAATCATTGCACTGAAATCCACCTACTCTCCAGACTGTCCAGAGAGTAGTAAGTCAGAAATCCAAGTCAAGAAACCTGACGATGGCTCCCAGTGTGCCCCCAGGAACAGATAGCAGCGGGCCGACAAGCTGGCAGTCTTTAGCTCTGGACCTGCCTACAAGAATAGCTTTCAAATAAGGGCTTGAGTAAACTCAGCCACAAACGTTTATTTTAAGCACCACTGAGATTAAATCAGATATTTCAGTCCTTGATAGATGAAAAGAGTTCAACAAAACATTCATTAACACACTGCCAAAAAAGTGGTCTTGAGGTATGCTATTGATGACACGAAATAAAGGGCTGGAATGCAAAGCATTATTTATTCAGCTTAAGAACAAAAGGCTTGGAACACTGTATGAACTGGGTTAGCTGATTATAGGAACCACCATTGTCCTGTCTCAAAGCTGCCAAAGTGAAATTGCCAATGTGAAACTTTCACAGTTAACCTTCTAGAACTCATCCGTAGCAAAGGATTTCAACCTATACTGCAGAATGCATGCAGAAAAAGTCAATACAACTAGATTCTATAGAGTTTATTCAGCACTATTAACTGTAATCCCAAGCTAGGACAATCTTAAAGATAATGCTAATTCTTTTATGTACATGAAAAAATGTTAATCAACTGTGTTGGAATTGTCAGGCGAAGATTTTTCACTTCAATCAAAAAGTCATTTTTAGGTTATGTTTTACTACTTCTGAAGGAGGAAGATGACTACCAGTTTCTACTCTATATGATTTAATAATCAGACTTTTATTGTCTTCTTAAATTTGCTTAAACTTTTTTCTACTAGATAAAAATGTAGGAAACGATAATAAGGACTGCTCCTAAAATTTATACTGATTCTCAGGAAAAGAGCAGCCCAGGGAGAAAAGACTCAAAAAAAATAAATTTAGAGATGTATTTTTACATGTGTGAAGTTGATATTAACTTAAACTACAGGAGCAACCTCTGTAAATAGGAATAATTATAGCTAAAATGTGCTTTTCCAATTCTATCTTATAGATAAAACTAAACTGTCAACTACCGTTATGGCTCATCCCCCATTAATACTGTCTGACGGATTTGTTAAATAAATTTCAACCTTGGAAACACAGTATACATATGTGATTGTGTGCTAGAAATAAAACTAATACTTTGTCTTTGTGTTTATCTTTCATCACAAATTTCTTTCTTTTTTTTTTTTTTTTAGACAGGGTCTCACTCTGTCGCCCAAGTGGGAATGCAGTGGTGCAATGTCAGCTTACTGGCAGCCTTGACCTCCCGGGCTCAACTGATCCTCCCATCTCAGCCTCTCAAGCAACTGGGACCACAGGTGCACGCCACCACGCCTGGCTAATTTTTGTATTCTTTGTAGAGACGGGGTTTCGCCATGTTGCCCAGGCTGATCTTGAATTCCTAGACTCAAGCCATCCACCCGCCTCGGCCTCCCAAAATGCTAGGATTACAGGTGTGGGTCACCACGCCCGGCCCACAAATCTCTAAATTAATACAAGCACTGTCACTCCGGGGAGACCATCACCTAGAGGCAGAGAGCAATTCTCAATACACCAGAGCTCAAGAACAAGGTAGACTTGTGACCGCATGGTTCCTACAACTTGATTCCTTGAGGGATCCAAGAGGTCACCAAGAATTTCGGCTCCCTGCGGTGGTGACTGCAGTGGTGATGGAGCCAGCAGCACGAGGAGCTTTCCGCCTCCCAAATTGTTCCAGCTGGCGTGTGAAAGGGCTCCCTCTCACCTCCCGCCACCGAGATCGTGGTTCCCACACCCATTCCTGCCGAGAGGAAGCAGCTGCAGGCATGACTTCACATTGTTTTCTGGCGTGAAGGCAATGGAATGGAAAAATGAGCGCTGAAACCAAGTCACCCCCTCAGAGACTGGACAGTGAGCTGAGCTTCTCACAGCCCTGGGTCACCTGGCAGCAGAGGCCCAGCCTGGGTGGCTCTCAGCACCCCCCAGCCTCTCCTCCTATTCTGCCTTCTCAGGAACTGAGCAGCCTTGCGCAGCAGGTTCAACTTCTCTGAGCCTTAGTTGCCTTCTTTCTAAAATGGGGTGATAACAAAGCCTACCTCTGAGATCTGCTGAGAATTCGGTGTGATGACACGCGTCAAGCGTGGATATACACCTGAGACGCAGTCAGCACTCAGCAGTGGTCTTTTCCTCTTCTGCTTCCATGGCTTGCTTTCTTTTCATGGACGTGACACAGGGTCTCGCTCTGTCACCCAGGCCTCAGTGCAATGGCGCAAACATGGCTCACTGCAGCCTCCGCTTCCAAAGCTCAAGCAATCCTCCCACCTCAGCCTCCCAAGTAGCTGGGACTACAGGCACACACCACCATGCTTGCCTAGCTTTTTAATTTTTTTTTTTAATATAGCGTTCTCACTATATTGCTCAGGCAGGTCTCAAGCAATCCTCCCGACTTGGCCTCCCAAAGTGCTGGGATTAAAGGCGTGAGACATTCAGCCTGGCAGGCTTGCTTTCTTTCCATTCAGTTTTCTCAGGGACAAATATTGCTCATTTTCCTAATTCTTTTTTATTGTTGTTGTTAAGATAGTATCTTGTTATGTTGTCCAGGCTGGTTTCAAACTCCTGGGTTCAAGAGATCCTCCCATCTCAGCCTCTAGTAGCTGGGCCTCGAGGCGTGCACCACCACACCTGGCCTCATTCTCTATTTCTTTCCAGACTGAAACTCAGCACCTGCCAGTGCCATTTTGTCTCTCTTGCTGTCCCTATTTCAGTTTTCATGGCATCACGACATGAGGAGACTACAATGGAAATGCAGATCTCAATCCCTTCCCACCTTGGGGTCCTTCATCTCAAATAACAGCCTCAACACTGAATGGGAAGATCTATCCTTATACTTGGTATAGGATGACAGCTAAACAAATGTTAAGAAATGAAGAAACTTCTTAAAAGAAATGTGCGGTTTCCTTGCAGGAGAAAAGAAGCAGCAATATGTATCCTTCAAATTAGAGGACTCATAAATTATTACTGGAAGAAAGGATGCAGAGATGGATGGAAGGAAAAGGATGTCACCACAATAAGAAGAAGGGGGGACGGCAAGATGTAGAAGAGAGACGGGACAAGCAGATGTCTCTTCACAGGGACACCAAGAATAAAGGCTCAGGCAGAACATGTTCTTTGTCTGGAAAGAAATACAACTTTTATTTCTCCAGTTCCCCAGTTAAAAGGAGTAAATGGCAAAGACAGATGTCTTCCCAGTCAACAGATCTTCTATCAAGCAGCTGCAAGAGAATGTGAACTTCCCTGGCACGTTCAGTCTCATTGCTACCACCACAATGCACCTGGGGTAAGCCACACTCAAATCATTCATCGAGTTTGTGATTTCTAATTCGTGTGTATCTGAGCGCACATGTGCGCAAACATCACCATTTGCCAAAGCACCTATGTTCTTTCTTTGTTTTGTTTTGTTTGAGACGGAGTTTCATTCTTTCGCCCAGGCTGGAGTGAAGTGGAACGATCTTGGCTGACTGCAACCTCCACCTCCCAGGTTCAAGTGATTCTCCTGCCTTAGCCTCCCAAGTAGCGGGGACATATAGGTGCCTGCCACCATGCCCAGCTAATTTTTGTATTTTTAGTACAGATGGGGTTTCACCATGTTGGCCAGGCTAGTCTCGAACTCCTGACCTCAGGTGATCTACCTGCCCCAGCCTCCCAAAGTTCTGGGATTACACACGTGAGCCACCACGCCCGGCTATGCTCTTCAATTACTACAGAACATGTGCTTGTCAACAGCACTTGTTAAGAAACATATTTTTCAATCTAAGTTCAGAAAATGATATCCTGATATATATTTACATATCAGTCTTACTCCTTCAAAACTGTTCAAATTTAAAATAAAAAAATACCAGAGGATGAGGGCAATATATTTGTCCAGTTCTTCTCCTCAAACTATCAAATTTGATTTCAGAAAACAAGTACAATGCAAGATTTTTATATTTCCTCCCACAGTCTACCCCTTCTGAAGCAGGCACTGTGCTTTTCACATGTTATATCTCGATCTCCTAACCTCGTGATCTGCCCGCCTCGGCCTCCCAAAGTGCTGGGATTACAGGCGTGAGCCACTGCGCCCGGCCCACATGTTACATCTCATTTAATCTTCGTAACAATCTTTTGGAGTAGGTATTATTTTAAGTATTTTATATTATTTATCTGTATTCAATTTTACATAAATGTGGTCATATACATGATTTTTGTAAATAAAAAACTTTTGTTCTCTTTTTTTTTGGCTGGGCTCCTACATTCCCTCCCTATCTCTCCCCCTGCCAGAGTAAATACAACTTTTTTTCCAAACTGTCCACTGTATTTACATATTAACTTGTATACAAGTTTGCATAGGATGTATGTTTTATATATACACACACAAACACACACACATATGCATTTTAGGTATTTATGGTAACCATTTATCTTCACACCACACTTACTTTTTGCCTTTTTTTTTTTTTTTACTCAACATTAACTTGTAGAAATCCCACCAAATTATCTGGTAAGGTAAATATTTGTATTCCCATTTTGCAAATGAGAAAATTGAGGTTCAAAACTTGTAAGTGACTTGTCCAAGGCCCCAGGGCTAATTAATGTGTAGAGGTAAGATTTGAACCTATAGCTGTCTGTCTGTGAAGAATATGCTCTTAACCACTAAACTAACCTCCCTCGGTGAGCACCACGGGAAAAAGAGAAACAGAAAATGAACGCAGAAACAAAATTAATACCTCTTGTGTCCCTTGAGTTCTGATAAAAGTCATTCTCAGCAGCCTAACTTTCCAAAGCATTATTTCATTCATACAACACACATTTTAAAAATCACCATTCATCATGTCCCAGCCATTCTTAAGCCTCAATAAGCTGGGCAGGCACAATGAGGATGCTCACAGGTACCCTTGTGATGTGACCAGATCAGGACGTGTACTTCCTATGGGGAGATTTCTTTTTTTTTTGTAATCATCAGTTCCTAACGATCGACCCCTCTCTCCAATCACCAGGAAAAGTAGCACTTGAGATGATGCATAAGCCCATCCCATCAGACAAGCATAGACTTCTCCTGGCTGAATTACTCAAGTGTCACCTTCTCAAGGAGGTGACTCCAGGCACATATATCAAACTGTATCCTCACTCCTTCCTGTGCACCTTCCCTCCCTAGCACTGCTTTACCTTTATATAACCACATATATTCATATATAAAAGTTTGCTTATCAATCCATTTTCTCTCTCCCAGTGAGGGTCAGGGACTTTTCATCTGTTTATTCACTCTGGTATCCCAGGCCAGCAGACACAGAGTAAGTGCTAAACAAAAATGTATTGAAAGAAGTGTCCAAATACCTAGAAAGCCAACATCAACTTGCTTAGACAGAAGTTCACCCCGTGAAACAAACATGACCCCCCTCTGCCTTCACTTTCATCCCTTTCTCTCCTCTCCCTACACTGCAGTGGGGACAGCCTCAATCAGCCACACAGTCAAGGACCCTTCACAATAAAACACAAATGTACCAACAAGCAAAACTTTCCCATTTGCTAATCACAATATTTAACTCTTTCATTTAATTGATTGCTAGTAAACTCTGTTAAAAATCAAAACAGGGCCAGGTGCAGTGGCTTATGCCTCTCAGTGCTTTGGGAGGTCGAGGCAGGAGAATTACTTGAGGCCAGGAATTTGAGACCAGCCTGGGCAACACAGCAAGACCCTGTTTCTACAAAAAATTTAAAAACAAGCTGGGCATGGTGGCATGCACCTGTAGTCCCAAATATCCAGGAGGCTAAGGTGGAAGGATTGCTTGAGCCAGGAGGCTGAGGCTACGGTGAACCATGATTACACCCCTGCACTTCAACCCAAGCAACAGAGTAAGACCCTGTCTCTTAAAAATAAAAAAAAAAAATCAAAATATGACCAAAATATTATGGGAAGAGGGAAGCAAGGGAAAAAAAGGACACTCAAGGTAGGTATCAGGGAAATGCCTTCAACCACAAATGCCATGCTTTCATGGCTGTATGACTAAAGCATCACAACTGGTATCAGACTCTTTTTTGTCAAAATTATGCATCATAAAAAAGAGCAAAAACTCAGAAGCTACTTTAGTTGCTCTGAGCACCTTTCTAAGATCACGACCTCAAAAATCCACGTGCCTTGAGAACAATGGCTGCTCAGGACGAGAGCAAACAACTGCCACATGCAGAGACAAAGTTCACAATTCACATTCCAGAAACAACCAGAAAACGCACAGTTTTTCAGAACTGCATCTCTGTAATGGCACGGTCAGGACAGAAGGGAGGATGTTCTTTGCTTTGCCAAATCAGCAGTAGAAACAAATGTGGAAACACAGAATTTTAGAACCAAGTGGGACATGAAAAAACAAGCAGCTCTTCCTTACATTTCATAGCCTCAATTCATTTCAAAAATATTTGACAAGCATCTGCTGCATGCCAAGTAACAGGACAGAAGGTAGTCCTAAGAGCTGATGGTACAAGAAGAATTTTTTTTTTTAAAGTTAAGATCACAGAAGCTCAATCAGTTACAGACTGGCTAATGAAAAACTTCCTGAGCCTTTACTGAGATACCTAGGTCTGGGCAATGAGCCATGAGTGAAACTGACATGTGTCACTTACAATTCAGAACATCAGTCAGTGTGTGGACCTTCATGATTTTTACCTCTCTGCCTTGGGGACAAGCAACATGACATACCAGTGATTCTGTCAACCTATGTCCTATACATTTTGAAATGAGGAAAGTCAGAGCTGACTGTCCCCTGCCCCTGACCCATTTGGATGTAAATAACCAAGGAATAAACTGCTGAGGTTTGAGGTTTGGGGGAGTGTTTGTTACTGCACCACAACCTAGCCCATCCCGACTGGTAAATCCAAAAATGAGAGGCCAAAATGAAAAGAAAATTAAGAAGCAGATACAGTAAAGTACTCAGAACAAAGACTATCATGCAACTTAGTTACTCCAGAAATTTCATTAAAAAAAACTAAGTGTTCTAACATTTTAGGGGAAGTACAGGAATTATTAGTTTGACTATTTTAAAACACACAAAAAGGTAATTATTTAATTCAAAGGCCACTGGTCAGTCTTCACAGAAACCATCTTTACAATGGATCTAATTTAAAGCCTTTCATCTCTCTCCAATTCTGTGAAGGAGAGTGGTGCTTCACACCTGCATGAAAATCCTTTCAAGAAGAGGAAGAGCAGGAAAAAAAAAAATTAGAAAGCGAAAATGACATACTACTGACCTTCTGGACTGTAGTGGTCAGGTCCAAGCAAAGCTGGATAATTTTGTTCTTCGTGACTGAGAAATCTGTGATCCCTGTAAACGGAGCCCTGGAAGGTAACAACAATCCTCTTAAAAGGCGTAGGGAGAATCCACTGGGATCCCACTGTATGTTGGTAAGTATAGCTACCCCATGGGCTACTCTAAATTCTTTTCTGTTTTGTTTTGTTTTGTTTTGTTTGAGACTGTTGCCAAGGCTAGAATGCAGTGGAATAATCTTGGCTCACTGCAACCTTCGCCTTCTGGGTTCAAGCAACTCTCCTGCCTCAGCCTCCGGAATAACTGAGATTACAGGCATGCGCCACCACGCCCCGCTAAGTTTTGTATTAAATAACTTTTTATTTAACTGGTTTCTCTCAAGTAATACATAAAATAGGAATCTGAATAGAAAGAGAGAAGGACTAGATAAAAAAAACAAATCCAAAATGACAGTTAACATCCCTTCTGAAGTCAACTAACAGCTTTCATACCAATCAAATCCTCAGCCATTAATATTCAATCTCAGTAAAACACAACCTTTAGCACAATTTCACTCTTCTCTAAGCTGAAGTTAATTTGTTCCTGCTATTAACCGTTTAAGTAACTGGCAAAGGAATCCTAAAATTTACCCCCGATCAAGGACTCCTTAAGAGTTGGTAAAAGGCTGGGGGCAGTGGCTCACGCCTGTAATCCCAGCACTTTGGGAGGCCGAGACGGGCAGATCACGAGGTCAGCGGATCGAGACCATCCCAGCTAACATGGTGAAACCCCATCTCTACTAAAAATATAAAAAAATTAGCCGGGCGTGGTGGCGGGCGCCTGTAGTCCCAGCTACTCGGGAGGCTGAGGCAGGAGAATGGCGTGAACCCGGGAGGCGGAGCTTGCAGTGAGCCGAGATCCAGCCACTGCACTCCAGCCTGGGCGACAGAGCGAGAATCCGTCTCAAAAAAAAGAGCCGGCAAAAATGATACGGAAAGAACAATGGTTCCTTTCCCTAAGACAAAGCACAGCTACCATGCAGCTTGGACGCTACTCTTGCAGGGCAGTAAAAGGCACATCTCCAACTTACCGGTCCAGCCAGGCCAGCAGGGCCTTGGCGGCGCCGATGAGCTCCACCACGGAGGTCAGGAATTCATTGGGGGCCTTGCGGGAGGTGTTTCCATCGTAAGCGGGACTTTTCCGCCGGCTACTTATGTAATTCTGTAAATTGTGGGAGGATGCTCTCAGTTTCAGAACCAAGTTCTTCATGTTATCAGTTTCAAGGCCATAATTCTGTGGAAAATAAAATCAAAGGGAAAAAATTCAAAACAATTAACAATATTCGGTGGGGCGCGGTGGCTCATGCCTGTAATGCCAGCACTTTGGGAGGCTGAGGTGGGTGGATCTCGAGGTCAGGAGATCGAGACCATCCTGGCTAACACGGTGAAACCCCGTCTCTACTGAAAATACAAAAAATTAGCCAGGCGTGGTGGTGGGTGCCTGTAGTCCCAGCTACTCGGGAGGCTGAGGCAGGAGAATGGCGTGAACCAGTGAGCCAAGATTGCGCCAATGCTCTCCAGCCTGGGCAACAGAGCCAGACTGTGTCTCACAATAAAAACAAACAAACAAACAAAAAACAATATTCAAACTCTCTGATAACGCAAAAGCCCAGTCAGTCACTTGAAAAACTCTTACAACACACAAAACCCTGTGTGATCTATCCCCAGCACACTTCACTCATCCCAGCCATACCAGCCTTCTCTCTGCTTCTTCCACAGCCACTCGGGCCTCAGGGACTTTGTTCTTGATAGTTCTTCTTCCCCAAATGCTCCTCCTACAAATCTTGTCGGGGACAGCTCATTCTTTTTTTATTTTTATTTTATTTTTTGAGATGGAGTCTCACTGTGTCACCCAGGCTGGAGGGCAGTGGCGCCATCTCAGCTCACTGCAACCTCTTCCTCCCAGGTTCATGGGTTCAAGAGATTCTCCTGCCTCAGCCTCCTGAATAGCTGGGATCACAGGCGCGCACCACCACACTGGGCTAATTTTTGTATTTTTAGTAGAGACGGGATTTCACCGTGTTGCCCAGGCTAGTCTTGAACTTGTGAGCTCAGGCAATCTGCCCGCCTCAGCCTCCCAAAGTACTGGGATTATAGGCGTGAGCCACTGAGCCCAGCCAACAGCTCATTGCTATCACTCAGGTGCTGGCCCAAACGTCCCTTCCCCTGCAAGGCTTCCCTGATCACTTACTTAATCTAGAACAAGGTTTCTCAACCTCAGTCCTACTGACATTTGGGGCCAGATAATGCTTGTGGGGTAGGGGGTCCCTGTGTATTACAGGATGTTTATCAGCATCCCTGCTCTCTACCCATCAGATGGCAGTAGCGCCTCCTCCCCAGGTGTAACAACCAAAAATGTCTCCCAACATCACCCTGTGTTCCCTGGTGGCAGAATCGCCCCTTCGATTCACTCTCTAGCCCATCACCCACTTCTGCCCCATCTGAAGCACCGTGTTTGCGGCCTTCTTCCTCCACTGGAATGTGAGGACTACAGAAGCACGGCTCTGTGAGTATTTCCAGCACAGCGGACAATCATATAGTCATGGAATGCGTGGATTTCTACCAGGCAAGACACTCACAAAACAAAACAAAACAAAACAAAACAAAACAAAACAAAAACACAGCAGCACTAACTAAACACGAATTCACTAAGCGTGATCTCCTGAGCTTGAAGATGTGGCTCCTGTCTGTACTCCCAGCTACTCAAGAGGTAGGAGGATCGCTTGAGCCCAGGAGGTTGAGGCTGCAGTGAGCTATGATCGTGCCACTGTACTCCAGCCTGGCTGACAGAGAGAGACCCTGTCTCAATCAATCATAAAATTAATTTCTTGCTCTTGTGCTTCTAACCTGTGTTCTTTTTGAACAATGTTCAGCGTACATGGGTGCTTCAAAAAAATCAGTTTCATGAGCTAATACTGTCCTAGACTCCCTTTTAGAGAAAAGAGCCAATCCTGGGAAACAACACATAAGTCTGCGACATTAGAGGTGGGGTACAAATTTCTGTATTCAGTTGCCTCTGTGTGTCCTAAATTGTTTTATCATTTAAAAAAAAAAAAAAAAAAAAAACGATATTTCTTGAGATAGATTATGCCGTCTCAATAGCATCCCAAGGCAAGAATCTGGTACCATTTAAAAACTGAGACTAACAGAATACTTAATATTATTGAACACTTTATGCTAGGAACTGGACTCAGTGTTTGACATGTATTATCTCAGGAAAACAGCCCAAGAAGGTAGAAACGTTTTTATCTCTAATTTACCACTAAGGAAACTGAGGCATGAAAACAGTAAATAAATTCTCCGAAGTTACAAAGCTAATCAGCGGTAGTGCTGGGCTTCTGACTAAGGCAATCTGCATCTAGGGCACAAGCTTTTGATTACTCTGCTGTGTATGTCACCTTCCACACAACCTGCCCAAAAAGGGCCACATGATAAGACAGATGACAAGATGGACATTAGACAAGGATAAAGAAAACTGTCCAGCAATCCTGGATCCAGCACAAACTGAATAGCTATTCCGCTTCTCAAAATTCTACACATTCCCTCTGAAGTGCAGAAACTTTTTTTTTTTTTTTTTTGAGACGGAGTTTCACTCTGTCGCCAGGCTGGAGTGCAGGGGCATGAGCTCGACTCACTGCAACCTTTGACTCCCTGGTTCAAGCCATTCTCCTGCCTCAGCCTCCCAAGTAGCTGGGATTACAGGCGAGTGCCACCATGCTCAGTTAATCTTTGAATATTTTAGTAGAGATGGGGTTTCATCATGTTGGCCAGGATAGTCTCCATCTCCTGACCTCATGATCCGCCCGCCACGGCCTTCCAAAGTGCTGGGATTACAGGCATGAACCACTGCACCCAGCTGTGGAGAAACTTCTTTCAGCTGGCTTTAGCCATGTGGGCCAGAGAGAGGCAAGTCACGTGTCAAAATCAAGATACATAAAGCATAAATATACTCGGAAGTATGTAAGAAACTTTTTTTTTTTTGCAAGATGAACAATGGTAAGTTAAAAACAACAACAAAAGGCATTGACTTTAACAAAACAATTTTAATTTTAAATAGATTTTACTTGAAGTTTAAATTTATGTTACCTCCTAGTAAAATAAAAAATAAAATTTAAAAGATTAGAAATTTTGAAAGAAGCAAAAATTAGCTGAAAAGTTTCTCTTCCAAGCTTTTGAAAAAAACTGAATTTCAAAATATAAATGAATATTCTATATTGGCAGTATTTTTCTATCTAAATGTGATATTCATTTTTTTTTTATTTTCTAGAGACTAAAATATAATCTTGTCCTCCAATAGAGAGACAAAAATAAGATGGATCTGCATCATAGCTTTTTAAATTCAAAGAATCAAAGACTCACAATTGAATGGATAAAGAGGCCACAAGACAGAGCTTGTTTTGAAGGACTTGTAACTATGATGAAAGGGAAGGACCCCCTCATTCAGTCAGTTACTCAGCCTGCCAACTTACATGAAGCGTTTCGAACTAAAAGCAGGAAACTCAGCTTTCAATAACCAATGTCACCATAAATTACTTGGAACTTTTATGACCATATACATAATGTTTACTTGTTGAACTCAAAGAGGATTAAGTGCATTTTATTGTTGCAAGAAACTTTAAACCTCCATCTTCTAAAAACGTACCACTTTTAATACTGAAATAAAGGGGGAGAGTGGCTTCTTGTAACTGGTTCTCTTCATTTTCCACTCAGTTTGCTCTTTTTTTCCCCCAAAACAAATAATGGACCTAGAAAGATGAATAAATATAGCTAGAATAGAATTTTTAAAAGAAGGAAGGAGGAAAAGAAGGAAAGTTCCTTCCCTTCGACCCCATTCCACATTAAAGAGAGAACAAGAAACTGATTATATTAGCTCAAAAGAACCTCTACTGTAGAAGCATAATCAGGAAAGGATTATTGACTTAAGTGCCCCACAAAGAAAGACCAAAAATAAATAATTTCTCAGACCAGATTAATTATTTTCACCAGTCTTTTCCCCAAAACCTGTCTCCTTCAGAAACTGCTTCGAGATAAGGCATCAAAAAGATACAGATTAAGATACAAAGTGAGTTTCTGAAAATCTATTCACATACTAAAACCCTTCCACAGAGATCTCACTTCCTAGGGTTCACCATCAGGGATCCTTTCCTGATCTGGCTAGAGGAATCATACACTAAATGAGAGAAAAGGAAAGCAAAAAGAGTCTTAAAATTATACACATTTAGCTAAGGACAAACCTTATACAACTTCTCTACCATCTTATCCATTCCTACTAGCTCTGTTTGTGATCTAACATGTGTGATTAAGGTGTGCCAGAGACACAAAATCAAAGTCATCTTATTGACTTGGGTCAATTAAGAGACAGCCTAAGAAATATAGTTCACAGTCTTTCTAAGGCATTTTTAAATAAGCTCATAAGCAAGATCAAGTTAAATATAATTTGCCAGCAAAAATTCCTGTTCCTGCATTTCTTCTCATAAAAAAGATAACACTTTTAAATGATTTGCCATGGGTAAACAATAAGCAACGAATAATCTCAGAGGTATGCCAGTGTGCATATGCACTCTAGGCCCATAGATTCATTACAGGCACTTCATTTAACCCCAAGTCTAGGTAGCATCACTTAACACATGTATCAATTCCAACTGTTCACTTCTCAACCTCCTTCAACCTTCAAAACACAGCTGCCCATGCCTTGGTGTTCAGTAAACTGGGCCTCACTGACTTGGCAAAGAACACAGGTTACAGTCATACTTATCCTTTTTTTTTTTTTTTGAGACGGAGTCTCGCTCTGTCACCCAGACTGGAGTACAGTGGCGTGATCTCAGCAAGCTCCACCTCCTGGGTTCACACCATTCTCCTGCCTCAGCCTCCCGAGTAGCTGGGACTACAGGTGCCCGCCACCATGCCCAGCTAATTTTTTGCATTTTTAGTAGAGACAGGGTTTCACACCGTGTTAGCCAGGATGGTCTCGATCTCCTGACGTTGTGATCCACCCGCCTCGGCCTCCCAAAGTGCTGGGATTATAGGCGTGAGCCACCGTGCCTGGCCACAGTCACACTTACCCTCATTGGTTATTCTTACTGGTTATTCTCAATCACATCCTCTCAACCAGTACTGGCCAACAGAACTCTATGCAAAGATGAAAATGTTCTTTTTCTGTGCTGTCCAATATCGTAGCCACTAGCCACATGGAGCTTCGGAGCACTTGGAGTGTTGCTAGTACAACCGAGGAACTGAATTTTATTTTACTTTAGTTGATTTTCATTTAGACAGCCACATTGGGTAACAGCTATCCTACTGAAAAGAGCAGCTCTATAATCGGTCTCAGGTACCCTCTACCCAGAGAGAGGAAGAAAAACTGGATACAGATTCTAATTCAATCCTGGAAGGTGGTCCTGGTCTCATCGTGTGATACAAATCACTCTCCTAAGCCACGACTGCCAGTCAAAGACAATATTCACGAAGGGCGGTTTCTCTCATTGCTCTCTATCCACGACCAGCTAATTTGTGAGCCACTGCTCACCAGTTTTGGAATCTTCATTAATATTTTATATTAATGTTTATAAGATTGTTTCCTATTTATTATTATTATATAATAATGTTTCCTATTTTAGGTTCCTGTCCATCTATCTGCCCCTCTCTTTGCATTGATATTTTCCAGTGGTTTTGTTTCTCCCCTCCCCCTTCCTTACCTTTAATTCTATTCATTTCCTGTCTATCATAAAATCAACATCCACTAAACTAAGTTTACATAGAAACCTCTTTTATAACACCAAGGCCAACTGCATTTACACATCGACTGCCCTGGAGATGGTCTGTTCAAAGCAGCACCAATTTATACATCCAAAGATCTATATGCTACAAATGGATTAAAAAGATAGTATAATTAGTATATGAATTATAAGAATATTCAAAAAGGAGATTATATCGAGACTAAAGACATTTTAGTAAAACTTACTAAAATAATCCACACACTTTTGTGAACCCCTACGTGACCCCCTGTCCAATGCAGTCACTGGTACAGAGCAGGTCCAGAATGAGTCTGAGGTCAAAGCTTGGTCTGCAAAGGAAATTAGAAGGAAATTGTAGGAGATAAAACACAGCTTTAGGTTCTGGCATTTGTCCAGCTTTGTTCATTTTAGTCTAATGCTCTAAGAGGTAGACAAGAGGAAAAAGCAGAGAGAATGCCCAGGGGCACCTGTTATGTTTGTCATCCCACCCGATGTACATGATACATCTCTAGCTGACCCTTCTGCCCTGCCTCTCTTACTTTGGATTTCCAAGTAAATTTACCTGTCCTCCAAGTATTACTGCAAAGTGAAAGAGACAATTTGCAAAACATCAAGCAGAAAAGACGGAAAAGCCATGTTCCCAGAAAGTATAATAAAAGTAAACTCAAACATGTTTGTACAAAAAAAAAAAAAAAATACAGTTTCAGTAATAAACAGGATGCTTAGACGTCTGGGCAGTGCAAAGCACTTACACAATAGTGCACAGCCACATCTAAGGTGAGCGTTACTGTACAGATGGGAAAAACAGACACCACCATTTCCCCGGAGGTCACAGAGGGAGTAGCATGTAGCAGAGCCGGGATTAGAATGCAAATTCCTGCTTCCCAGACCTGTGCTCAGACTACTTGGCTGTAGCGTCTCCCAGGCGGCGGCTCATTTATCAACTACAAATAATTTCCCCATTACTTTCCTAAACAAGAGCAGTGCATCTCAGAGCAGAAGACAAGGCTCTGTCCATTTTAAGAAGAAGAATACACACAATGCAGCAAGTGTTATATAATCAACAGTACGCAGACCAGCGATGGCAAAATCATCAGCAGCACATTCTTTCCCACCATTCTCAGTGATGTAATTGTATATACCCCTGGCTGGGGTTCAGGGCATTACTAACCCAGCCTGAATGCTGTCGAGTTTGTCCAAATCCTGACAGTTAAGTAAACTGCATCTTTAGCCTGGCACCGGGGCAGGCAGACTTGAATCCCACCCACACTAACCAGTGTATAAACAAAATGTCCTTACAGGTGTTTTTGGCCCACACCTAACAAAGCTACCCATGTGATTCTAGTGTCAGGACCCAGCAGGATTTTACTCATTCGTGTTAAAGCCAAAATCCATCACCTACAAAATGTAATGAAGGCCACGTTTTTTTCCCATTTCATAGGTCATGTCAAGTGCAAATATCAGTTATTTAAATATCATAAATATCTGTGAAACTCAACTGCTTTTTATAGTAACAAAACCAGACATGAAAATCAGAACCTATTTCTCACTTCAATTTAGAAGATGACATTTTCTTTTCTTTTTTGAGACAGGGTCTCACTCTGTCGCCCAGGCTGGAGTGCTGTGGTGTGATCTCTGCTCACTACAGCCTCCACCTCCCAGGCTCACGTGATTCTCTGAACTCAGCCTCCTGAATATCTGGGACTATAGGTGCGTGCTAGCCACACCCGGCTAACTTTTTATATTTCTAATAGAGACAGGGTTTTGCTACGTTGCCCAGGCTAGTCTCAAACTTCCGGACTCAAGCAATCCACCCGCCTCGGCCTCCCAGAGTGCTGGGATTATAGGCATGAGCCATTGCGCCTGACCAGAAGGTGACATTTTCATTCAGGACTATTTCCAACATTTTTTCCTTATAAAAGAAAACTAGACTAACTTAGACTAATACAGAGATTTTCTGAAAAAGACAAACTCTTTCTGTAAAGGAAAAGTTAATAAATATTTTAGGCTTTGGGGGAACCATGTGATTCTGTTACAACTACTCAATTCTCACTGTAGCAAGAAAGCAGCCACAAACACATAAGTAAATGGACATGGCTGTGTTCCAATAAAACTTTATTTACAAAAATAGATAGCGGGCCAGATTTAACTCACAGGCCATAGTTTGCCAACTCTTAATGTAGAAAATAATTCATTTTTTCCCCTTCCTATAGTATCTTCGGCTCATGCTTTATTTCAATGGAGCATTAAGAAAAGAGTGATATGCTAAATCACAAACAATGAGAGCTTAAGAGAACAAGGCTCTAAAGAATGTCATCACGGTACAGATCACCTTCTCCTGAACTAACCAGTGCACAGAGAAGGTCCACAGCCTCCAACACAAGCTCCTGGTGTCCGATCCGCGTGACCCCCAGCTCCTCCAGATCCTGATGGGAAATCTGCAGCAGCTGCTCGCCATTGATCTTCTCCCGTTCAAACTTGTGGACATATTGTTGCAGGCAGTCATCCAACCCTGCCGAAAACAACCAGAAGTCCCATTATTGTCATTCTGTTCCTTTACCCCCACCAAACTGCCCGCATGTCACATCAATCTCAGCAATCACCAATTGTGATGCTACTATCTGATTATCCATGTGAGGCCTACTCCACCTAATGGGCACCTTTGCATGACATCTCAAACAGATTTTCAAGTGCAGCTTAACATTCTCAAGTGATCCAGCAGACTTTTATGATAGTTACCTTTTCATTCCCTGTAAACTAAAGGAATAAACGCCAAACCCCTGCTGACTTAAAACTCTAATTATCTAGACCAGACATGTTGTCTGTTTGCTAAGCAACCCTTCTTTTGGGACATCATCCCTCCCATCCCATGTAATCCCAGGGAGCTTGCCACTCAAGACGCCTTGCCACAGTGGGTGGCACATGGCCAGGTCTCCTGTAGGGCTCTATACACCAGCCAGTCATAGGTTTAGGGATGGACGTGTGACTCAAGCAGAACCAATCAAAATCTTCCTTGATATTTGACATATGGCCACAAGAACTGAGAAGCTCTTTTTTACCTTCCAATCAGAAGTCAAAAGATAAACCTTGGCAATGCTGGCAGTCATTTTTTCTCATCAGTTTTCTGAGAATAAATTCATTTGAGAAAGAGAGAGAGAAAATACCCCAATAATATCCTATATACCCCTGGATATAACTTTGCTTAATAAAGATACTTCTAGCCCTAGAATATTTCACTTAAGTTTAAATAAGTTTTCTTTTTAGATTAAGCTTGTTTGTGTCGAATCTCTATCCCTCACAACTGAAAAAGACTCTAAAGGAGACGGGTACCAGCAGTAGTACCATATAAAAAGGCATGGTAAATGGGTTCGCTTATGGCAATTTTTCCAGGTCAAACATTATGGCCAAAAGTGCCATACTTTAATGCTTGTATATATTGACTAAAATGAGTAAGCCAAACAGAACTTGAGAATTATGATTCCTGTACAGAGAACTTGTTTTAATAGTTTTACTAGAATAACATTTTACCCTGAATCAATTGATCTATTCAAGCCTAATAATAAAAGTCACCTTGGTGTTTTAAAAGACCCGAGTTATATAAACTCAATCCCAACACAAAGAATGAACACTCAATTTAACTGGAAAAGTATGTAGAAAGCATGCTGCTGCCCCTCCCCACCAAACGCACGCACATGCGCACACACACACACGTGCACACACACATATGCCCATACATGCACACACACACGCACACATTTATTTCATTTAACCCTCACAAAACCTGTGTCATGTGAGTATCTCTCTGAGCTAGCACTTACTTTTTGGATTACTAAAGTCTATGGATATTAAAATCTGATGTGTGAGGCTAAACTACATCTCTGCCCTACAAATGTTCACCATTTTCCTCCTAATAAGACAGGAAAAACAGTAGTTTTCTGATAACCATTTGGGGCTATTAAATATAGGAAGAGGAAGTAATAAAAAAAAATCTATGGTAACCATTTGGAACCCAACTCATCCTCCCTGAAATGACATCTGTCTAGCCCAGGGGCTAGACATTACACAGCAAGTGAGGTTGGGAATATTGATATAAACCCAGCTCCGCTCTGACAGCCTTGAGCTACAGGTGGCCTTCGTGGCATGTGAGTCGGGCAGGCAGTGGAGGCCAGGCAAGTCAGCAGGTGTTGAGACCGACACCCTACCTGGGCTGCAAATGCAACCTCAGCACCAGGACACTCAGAATCAATTGTCTGCAGGGGGGGCGGTATCTATCTGTAGCAGGCAACCATGACAAGGGACAAGATTGAAGGACAGCCTCCTAACTATTTTGTTCCCATCTTGTGGATGAAAGAATTAAGGCTCACGGAGGATACATAACCTGTCCACAGTCATATAGCTGGTCAGATGCCAAGAAAAGGGCTGATGCAGAAGGAAAGAGGTCAAATGCAAGTTAGGGTCTGTTGGACACAGCCTCGTTCTTCTGCATTTTCTCGCAAACATGACATAATAACCCAGGATTATAAAAATTCTTCTCCAGCAACTTCTTAAATGAGCAGTAAAGTCTAACCACAAGACAGTTATTAAAATAGAATTACAGAATCTTAGAGTCACTTAAAAGGCACTTCAGATCCCAATGAGTACAAAAAACTGAGAAAACACAGACAAAACAGAAATTACTGTGAAGTTTACCCAGAATCACTTAGCCAGTTCTAAGCCTGATCATGATCTTCTCCTCTCTCTCAGGACGCTGTCCTCCCTAGCCTACTTTTAAGCTTTAAAAAGAATTTTTTTGTTTTAGTTTGTCATACAAGTTTAGGACAACTATGTTATATATTTAAAGCCTGTTATGGCTAAACTGTGTCCCCACAAAATTCGTATGTTACAATCCTAACTCTCAGTACCCTGGAATGCATTTGGAGAGAGAATCCTTAAAGAAGGATTAAGTTCAAATGACATCGTTAAGGTGGGCTCCATCCATATGACTTGTGTCCTTATTGGAAGAGGAGATTACAACACAGACACACACAGAAGAAAGATATGTGAAGACATGGAAAAGACGGTCATCGTAAACCAAGGAGAGAGGCCTCAGAAGAAACCTACCCTGCTGACACCTCGATCTCAGACTTCCAGCCTCCAGAATGGTGATGAGACAAATTTCTGTTGTTCCAGCCTCCCAGTCTGTGGAGCTTTGTTATGGCAGTCCAAGCAACCAAACACAAATGTAATAACATTTTCTTTCATATTAATCCACACGTGATGGACTCTCTTAAACAAGGCCCAGTGACCAGTGGAACAGGTGATGCTTACTGTGCTAAACAAGCTCACTGCTCATAATACAAAGCATAACACTGAGAGATTCACATTCGTTTTCATGTACAGAATAAATCAGTCCATTAAAACTACAGTGAAAAAGTATATTGGATGTTCCTTAAGCTTCATTCCTGAATGCTAAGGAGAAATAAAGATGAGGCCAGATCATTTCTCTGTTAATGAACTGAAAAATTCACGGAAGAAGTGGGATTTCAGAAGTAGCTTTAGAATAGTAAG
Organism: Papio anubis; assembly: GCF_008728515.1. Taxonomy (NCBI): domain Eukaryota; kingdom Metazoa; phylum Chordata; class Mammalia; order Primates; family Cercopithecidae; genus Papio; species Papio anubis. Next base: position 107,871,519 of record NC_044981.1, on the reverse strand, counting down.
GAAATGTTTGGAGCACTGAAAAGGTTGAGATGGAAGGAATGGTGAGGGTTCTAGACAGTGTGCAGGCTACAAATGACTAGACATTGAGAATTGAAGAATACAGAGCATTTCTCTGAGAAACTAACCAGAATCTCCTTGAGGATTATGAGAGAAAATAAGCATTGTAACCTCAAATAATCACAAGTTCCCTGAGATGTAGAATTATCAAGCAGAAACATCACGTTACTACCCCTATAAGAATAGAATCTATTGTAGCCTCAAGACTTTGTCCTCAAGGCACACATATATTGAATATGCTAGGTTTTAAATAGTGTTGCCTCCCAGAGTTTTATTATTCCAATACATTATGACCTATTGTTCGGCAGTCCTATTGTTTAGAATACAATTAAACATTTATAAACAGCTAAATTAAACTATTACGCAGTCCCACAAAGGAGGGAAAAGGCTCAATTTCTAGTAAACTGATCTAATAGTCTTAGAATTTGCAATAAACCATACTCTTTTACTTATTTGTCAGATGGATCTATCTGCCAGTTTCTTGCTTCAAGCAATTTACAGAAAGTCTAGCAGGACCAAGAGAAACACATAATTCAGTAAAATTAGATTAAACACATTCCATTTATACAAATTAAACACGCAATTAAATGTGAAGGAAAAAGAGAAGAAATTCTCACAGAAGGGAGCCACAGGTCCCAGGCCTACTCTATTGTCACGAAATCTGGCTGTATATAATCCTAAACCTCCAAGGAAATCCCAAATGCAAGATGAAAACACAAACACACACACACACACACACACACACACAAAAACACACACACATGGATAAGAGCCCACAATCCAATACCAGTCTCCCTTCTCACTGACTGGATAACCTGGGGCAAGTTACTCGGCTGTCTCATTTGTAAAATGAGAATACTAATACTACCCACTACAGAGAACTGTAATGAAAATTTAATGTTAATATTTATAAAGAGCTTAAAACACCATAGAACACATAGTAAATACTCTGTAAATTTGGTTAAATTTTCAAATGTGATTTATTCAGGTCCTCAGTTTTCTAAATGTTCAGAATAAAAGTTGCTGGCTGGGCATGCTGGCTTACTCCTATAATCCTAGCATTTTGGGAGGCCAAGGCAAAAGGACTGCCTGAGGCCAGAAGTTTGAGACCAGCCTGGACAACATAGCAAGACCCCATCTCCATTAACAGAAAAAAAAATTGTTTGTTTGTTTGAGACAGGGTCTCACTCTGTCACCCAGGCTGCAGGACAGTGGCATGATCATAGCTCATTGCAGCCTTGAACCCCTGGGCTCAAGTGATGCTCCTGCCTTAGCCTCCCAAGTAGCTGGGACCACAGGTGTGTGCCACCACACCCAACTAAAATTTTTTATTTTTTGTAGAAACGTGGTCTCCCTATGTTGCCCAGGCTGGTCTCGAACTCCTGGGCTCAAGCTATTCTCCTGCCTTAGCCTCCCAAAGTGCTAGGATTACAAGTGTGAGCTGCTATACCTGGCAGAAAAAATAAATAAATAAATTTTTCGAAACAGAATAAAAGTTGCTAAAGAGACACAGAAACTCCCAAATGCTTAGGTGGCCATGTATTACCTTCCCCAGAAAGTGTTCCCAAATGTGAGAACCTGCAATCATCATTGGTTTCACCTACAAAAATTTTATGATTTATATCAGAACATAAGCACCATAAAAGTAGTAACTTTGGCCGGGCACAGTGGCTCACGTCTGTAATTCCAGCACTTTGGGAGTCCAAGGCGGGCGGATCGCCTGAGGTCAGGAGTTCAAGACCAGCCTGGCAAGCAAGTTCAAGACCACTGTCTCTACTAAAAATACAAAAAAAAAAAAAAAATTAGCCAGGCTTGGTGTCGGATGCCTGTAATCCCAGCTACTCGGGAAGTTGAGGCAGAAGAATCACTTTAACCCAGGAGACAGAGGTTACACTGAGCCGAGATCATGCCATTGCACTCCAGCCTGGGCAACAGAACAAGACGCCATCTCAAAAAACCGAAAAAAAAAAAAAAAAAAAAAAGCAGTGACTTTGTTTTGTTCACTACTCCCTCCACTGGCGTGGAGAACATTGCTGGTGTTCAATAAATATTTGTAAAATAAACACATGATGCATGAAGAAAGACAAAGAACTCCACATAAAAATTAATATCACACCAATGCACAAAAGTCATCTGCTTTTATTTTCTTTCTTTCCTTTTTTTTTTTTTTCCCAGACAGTTTCACTCTTGTCAATTCTCCTGCCTCAGCCTCCCAAGTAGCTGGGATTATAGGCACCCACCAACACACCCTGCTAATTTTTGTATTTTTACATGGGGTTTCACCATGTTGGCCAGGCTGGTCTCAAAATCCTGACCTCAAGCAATCCACCTGCCTCGACCTCCCAAAGTGCCAGGATTATAGGCATGAGCCACCATGCCTGGCTTGCTTTTATTTTCTTATACAAATAAGCAACTAAAGATAAACTGTTGATTGTGGTATCAGTTACAGATATTTGCTACACATCTCAACATTTCAAGATTAAAGGAGGTCATTTCTACACAAAGAGAAATATCATAAACAAAATAAAACTCCGAGCCTCTCAGTATCAGTCTTTGACAAGATACCTGCCTCGTACTAAGAATTTTTATTAATTAATTAATCACCCCTAAGTGGAGAAAAGATTATATACCTGAAGACTAAGAAATTAAAGTAAATGCCCCAATGCAAAAAAAAAAAAAAAACCAGAAACAAAACAATAACAACAACAACAAAAACCTATGGCTATTCTCATTTTCTGTAAAATAGTAAAATCAGATCATGAAGTAGGTCCCAAAAAACAAATGGTCATCATGACTTTAGTGGAAAGTGTCCCACAGACCATACCCTCTGTGGCTTTGCTTCCAAGAGCTTGGCAAGCTCAAGTTGGCAGAAGCTACAGTTCTTCAAATACAGGAGCCCAGAGTGGTTCTTCCAGCATTTGCATTGAGTACTTCCACCTGAGTTGGGTTTTGTGCTTTTAGATTGCTTTTTGCTTTCTGTTTTTTTTTGTTTTTTTTTTTTAATGATTAAATTCAGAAATCAGTTTAGCTAAAGCTTGCAGACTCTCATCTCACTCAAGACTTTTAAGAACCACAAGTGACAAGTGCCGGGCGCGGTGGTTCATGTCTGTAATCCCAGCACTTTGGGAGGCCAAGGAGGGTGGACCACTTGAGGTCAGGAGTTCAAGACTAGCCTGGCCAACATGGTGAAATTCCGTCTCTACTAAAAATACAAAAAAAAAAAAAAGCTGGGTGTGGTGGTGGGCCCCTGTATTCCCAGCTACTCGGGAGGCTGAGGCAGGAGAATCAGTTGAACCCAGGAGGCGGAGGTTGCAGTGAGCCGAGATCGCGCCATTGCACTCCAGCCTAGGTGACAAGGATGAAACTGTCTCAAAAAAAATAAATAAATAAAGTGACCTGTGATACAGAAATTTGCTCCCACAGGATTTTGGTAGACTATGTTCTTCCACGAGGAGAATCATCACAGACTCACACAAATTCAATTTAATTCAACAAACTTTATGAAGCAACTACTACATGTGAGATGTTCTCTACTGGGAATCAACCTCCACTACAAAGGAGATGGGGTTCAGGGGAAGGTCACTTTATTATTATCTGAACCAGAGGGAAGGAAACAAGATTTGGGTGGTACATGTACACCTGACCACAATATTCTCAGAATTCCCAATACTTTGAAAACCATTAAATGGTAAGGACCTGACACAAAGCTCCTTAGCCTTCCCGACTTACTGATACCACTGTCCAGTATATTATAACTTCCCCCAAACTCGACATGTTGCTAAGAACAAAAGACAGTTTTCAAACAGAAGCGTGACATGGTTTGGCTTCTATGTGAGCACAGTAGGATTAATGGAGCTAGCAAGGCTGATGTCAGGGCACGCCAAAAGCCAGAAAGGTGGTCTACTGGTAGGCCTCCGAGTGCCCTTTTGTGAGATGAGTCACCCAATGACATCACTTGGAAATGCCTTTCTTCTGTCACTCGTTTTGTTGATGTCTTTAGGCCTTAATTTTCAGAACTAGTTGATAAAGAGTTGATTTAAATATAGCAATTTGAGGTTGTTCAATAATACTATGTTTGAAACCCAGGAGTGGGCCAGATGCAGTGGCTCACACATGTAATTCCAGCACTTTGGGAGGCCAGGGTGGGGGGATCACCTGAGCTCAGGAGTTCGAGACCAGCCTGGCCAACATAGTGAAACCCTGTCTCTACTAAACATACAAACAGCAGAGCGTGGTGGCCTGTCATCCCAGCTACAGGCATTCTCTGCCTTCTGTTCTGTCATTTGTCTCTGCAGAGGATCCCTTCACCATGTCCCCTTCTGCTCGTGGTCACTGTCACGGCTGAACTTATCTCTTTCCCGGATTTCTGCAATAACCTAGAAAGTGGCGGCCATGCTCACTCCCTTCTTCCTCTTAATTCATTCTCTATCATTCCATCTGAGCAAAACCATCCTGTCCTTTACAGATCCCAGTCCATTAGCTCAACACAGCATCTCAAGCCCTTTGGGACCCGTCCTCTTCCAAACCTCCCTGCAGTCCCATCATGCTGTAACTCACCCTACTGGTGAGGACACAGTAAGCGCACCTGTTCCACTGAGTTTCTCCAAAAGTAACAAAAATGTCACTCACAGATTGGCAAAAACAGCACCCAGGCCAAATCCCGCTGGCTGCCTGTTTCTGCAAACAAAGTCTGAATGGAACACGGCCATAACTCCTTGGTTTACATATTGCCTCTGGCTGCTTTTGTACTACAATGGCAGAATTGAATAGCTATGATAGAGACCTTGTGGCCCACAGAGCCTAAAATATTTACTACCTGGCCCAGGTTTACAGGCCCTTGGTAGAACTGACAGCAGCGATGAGTACAGAGTGATGATGACCTCTGCCGACCAGAAAAACAGACTCCACCAGTCCAGTCTGGAATTAAGGGAACGTGAGTTTTTCTTCTTTTGTTGTATTTTTTAAGGAATCATTTCATACAGTTACACTGAATTTAAAAGCATAGAAAATGTTACCTCCCCTCCCCCAATGAAAGACCTGAATGTTTTAGGAGGTTCCTTACAACTTTTTAGCCACTTTATTATTTTCTTTTTGTCAGTTCTCTTGAGGCATTATTTATAGACATTAAAAGTCACCAATTTCCAGTGTACAACTCTATGAGCTTTGACAAATAGGCAGTCATGCAACCACCCTATGATCATGATAGAAACATTCCTATTGCCCCCCAAAAGAGTTCCCTTGGGCCCCTTTGCTGCCCACTCCCTCCCCACAGCCCCATTCCCAGCTGCCACTAATCTGATTTCTACCTAAATGAGCCCAATTTCTCCTTCTGGCTGTACTCCCTGTCCTGCCTGGGTAACACTGGCTAACCCACTTAGTTCTGGTTCTCAGGCTTTCCATCGGTGGATTAGCAGGCTTCCATTAGAACTGACACCCACGCACACTACTAATTGCAGCTCTGATTTTATCAGCCATCCTTCGAGGTTTGTGGTTAAATTTAATTTGAAGAATGGGGACCATGATGAAACATAATGTCTGAAAACTGGATGGGAAAGCTGCAGTGTTTCTTACAGGTCTAAAGATCCATGGTTCCAACATATGTCTGAGCTACTCAGAAGTTATCTTTACTTACAAGAGCAGAGTATGAAAAAGGAAATAAACTGCCCAGAAACTTAAATCCTAAATATCCTCAAAGCTACAAAAGAAAGAAAAAGAAAGAAGAGAGAAAAAGAAAGAGATAAAGAGAAAGAAAGAAAGAGAGAGAGAGAGAGAGAAAGA